>NC_070581.1:28772163-28807163 GCF_027409825.1 Scomber japonicus | reverse complement strand
GGTTTAGGGCAGAGGTGTCAAACATAAGGCACGTGGGCCAGAACTGACCCGCCAAGGGGTTCATGTATATTTTCGTTATCATATGAATTTTTAATGTACCGTCATACCCGTGTATTTCATCACACAATGGAGCTGCGGTGGCTTCCTGTCTAAGCTTTCAAAATAAAACCTTTGTTATTGTGCTCTTCTTATTATTATTAACAAACAAAGTTGGGGCTGTAAATTACGGGAGATTCCCGGGAGAAAAGAACCGCGGGAGATGAGTCTAAAATAGGGGAAAAACGGGAATGTTGGCAACTCTGATATTACTAATATTCACTCATCATGACAGTAAAATAGTCCATCCTAAGTCAATCTACTGCAGTAGAGTAGTAGTTCCTCTCTCAACCAGTAGAAGCTGATTCTGCATGAAAATATCACATATCATCATATACCGCGAAACCGCTTTTATTTTGAAAAATACCGTGATATACATTTTTGGTCATACTGCCCAGCACTAATTGGACACCCTGGTTTAGAGAGTGGATTTTAATTGGCTGTCAGTGTTTTTATCGTTCATCAAATGACTCTTAAATTGATCCCAAAGATATTATATTATTGTTGTCGTTGTCATCCACTCGAGTTAGAGTTACTGTTCTCGGAGTGGACAGACCTTAAAGGATGTGGATTTTAGTACACACACATACACAAAAAGAGTTAAAGGAATATAGTGTATCGTTGAAAATGGGATATTTAAAACTTACAGCGGGGCAGTTTTGCAAATCATGTTCAAACTGTTGCCGGTTGGCGGTGACGTTGAGCAGCCCGCAGCAGTTCAGCTGACTCTCCAGGTCTGTCTTGGTGTCATTTTCCAAATTTTTCCAAGCTAAGTTCAGAAGTGTCTCCTGGAGAGAAAAAAAAAAGCAATCAGGACAACAAAAATAATTGAACCAACCAAATAAAAACATAAATATCTTACAGGAAGTAGTTTTATTTTGTAGTTTTTTCCTCACCTGCTGCCCGCGGTTCATCGCCAAGCAGGAACAGGAAACTCCAAATTGGAAGAGGAAAACGATAAAAAGAATGACCATGTACTGGGAGAAAGAAGTCAAGGGTCAAATCTGATTCACATACAGGAAACAACATCTGCATTTAAATAAATAAAATAAAATAAAATCACTGCCACTTTAAAAGTCAGAAGAAAGGATACAAAGAACAGCATGACTTGGTGGTGATGTATCGCTCCGATGAGCCCGACGATGGCGATGAGCAGCAGGAAGACGCCCACCGCGATGACCCCTCCGATGATGTGGATGCTCGACACCAGGCCGAACCCTTTCCCCCATGCTGCTACTCCGATCAGCAGCAACCCGACCAGCTGAAGGGAGACGAGAGAGACGAGGAGGAAGAGGAAGAGGAGGAAGAGGAGGAGGAGGAGGAGGAAGAGGGGGGAAGTTAACCAGAGTCAGCTGAGGCAGAGCGCGTCACATGATCACAAACACAACAATTATCCTGTATAAACACTCCGCAGTGTGTGTGTGGAGCTCTGTAATTACGGAGCCGGAGTGTTTGCTAAATAAATAATGAAGGTGAAGCAACAGACACACAGAGGAAGGAACACGCTGATTAAACTGAACTGAGAAAACAATGAACTGATTAATTGATAATGAAAATAATGTCTAGTTGCACCTTTAATGTCTTTTACCTTAATTAACCCTTTATTAACCCTTTATTAACCCTCACATGCTGACATATTCTGACCCATCAGACATTAATAAATGTTTGATTCATATATTTATCTATGGAAATAAAGACATTCACAATCACTATATATGGTCCAGGAGAACATTTATATATAAACAGTTTGGATTTGGAAATGTGCATAGACAAATGTGTGTATTAGCTGCACATACACACACACACACACACACACACACACACACACACACAAAAAGCTTTTTATCTAAATGTTTGTGTATTTGGGGTCACAGGGTGTTTTCACAGCTCTAAAATGTAAAAAAGTGGGTCAGATTCCACTCTGAACAGTATGTAAGGGTTAAAAGATATTCAGTTAACAACCATCGATCATCATATTATAACAAAGTCACACATGAGGAGCGGGAATGAAAAGACTTTATTTGCCTCTATGCTGAAAAAAAAATGGCTTGAATAATTAATCCAGAGCTGAAAGTTTAAATCAATTCATCAAATCAAAGAAAAATTAATTGGAAACTATTTGGATAATTGATTAATCATTTAAACACGACCTAAAATCATTCACTAGTCTCATGTGACAGGAAATTGATCCTTTTTTGAGTTTTGGACTGTCGGTTTGGACAATGTGACGAGTTTTGGAAATTTTAAAGGACTATCTTCACATTTTTCTGACGTTTAATAGGCAGAATAATAAATCCCTGATCCGAGTCTCCCCCCGCCCCCCCCCCCTTCTCTCTCCCTCTATGCCATCTACTTTCAAATAAAAAGCAAAAACAACCCCAGAAAAAAATGAATAATAAAAAAATAAAAGAACATAAGTAGATTAGTCAATAACAACAGTAAACATTAGTCGACTTTAAATGAATAAAAATGTTTTCTTGTATAAAACACAAACACATTTATCATTATTACTATAATAATTATTAAAATGGCTGCACTGATATGAAGAAGGACTAAGTGATGAGCTGGCAGAGGGAAACAGGGATTATTGGTGTGTCTGTTTTCTGCCGCTGCTCCTTCAGCCTCGTGACAGCTGCAGTGACTCAGCCGTCAACAACATGATTGGTGACATGTGTTCATGTTCGAATCTTTTCTGACTGGCTGGGTCTCTGGGTTGCGTCTCCAGCGTCTCCAGCGTTCCCTCTCAACTAGCTCCTGACTGGGGAGGGTTTTTTTTTTTTTACCGTCCCGCTGCGGCTCAGAGACACTTTTACTGCTCTGTTTTATACAAAGTTCACACATGACAGATTTAGAGAGTTAAGAGACAGCAGGTAAGAGCAGGTGTGACACGCGTTATCACCTCTGACTCAACCGCTTGACATTTTCTAGTTATGTAAGGTGAACTGTGAGCACATTACGGTCTTCAGCAGAATTACAAGGTGTGCAGATGTGACACACGCTTGTTTAATTTAACTCCACATAGCCGTTAAAAAGCTCACACTGTATTACTAAGCTTAACTGCAATGCAACACGTATGATGAACAACAGGGCTGTATCTAACATTTACTGTCATTATTAATCTATCTCCATCACGTTGGTCTATAACGAGCCAGAAAATAATATAAAAATGCCCTTTATGATTTCCCACAGTCCAAGATAACATCTTCAAATTCACTTTATAGTAATAAAGGACAAGAAAAGGCAGCACATTCTCACACTGGAGAAGCTGGAGCCATTAAATATTCAGCATTTTGGCTTCGAATACAACATAAAGAATTAAGTTAGTATAAAAAATAGTTTCTTGATTCATCACTTTGGTTGTAAAATGTCAGAAAAATAGCAAAAGATGCCCGTTTGAGAAAGATTGAAATGTCTTTAAATGTCTTATTTTGTCTGATTAACAGTTTAAAATGTGAAGATATTCAGCGTACTGACGTGAATTACACTAAAAAAAGGTTCAAATATAAAATCATAAAATATGTGAAGCTGCAACCAGAAAACATTTGACATTTCTGCTTTAAAAAAAAGGACTAAAATAATCAGTAGATCATCAGAAATAGTTGTAGGTTATCAACCAATCGTTGCAGCTGTTCGATCGACTAATAGCTTAATCCTTTTTAAGCTCCGCACAATATAAACCAAAATGTTACGGTCACCTAACCCTAACCAACAACACAGCCTCCACCGACTGTGAAAAACATCTGTGACGGTGTTGGGTAGTAATTAGTCAAACAGCGTTATGTAGTTTAATTACAACATAAATGTAACTGTAATCTGTTACAGTAACTGATGAAAACTATGATCTGAAGTCAGAGCTTTAAGATTTAGCTCAGGAGGGTTTTTTCCTCATTTTTTGATACTTAACATGTTACTGAATACATATATTGCTGTTTTTAAGTTTTTTATATTTGGTCAATAAATCATGACGTGAGCTTAAATGGAGTCACAGTACCAATTAATCTTCATGCCAGACTTTTTGGCGCTTTTTTCCATCAAATATCTTTATTTTATATTTCAATATCTACATGAACTAATGAATACATGTTCAAATGAGAGATAAATGTAAGAAATGATCTCCCTTATAAATCATGCCAGTATCCATGACAACACAGCTGCACTTAGATTTTGGTGCTTAATGGAAACACTTACCCTAACAACTGATCTGGAAGGAAGGAAGGAGGGAAGGAAGGAAGGAAGGTAGGGAGGACAGAAGGAAGGAAGGAAGGAAAGACAGAAGGAAGGAAGGAAGGACGGAAGGAAGGAGGGAAGGAAGGAAGGGATGATAGAAGGAAGGAAGGAAGGAAGGATGGAAGGGATGACAGAAGGAAGGAAGGAATGAAGGAAGGACAGAATGAATGAATGAAGGAAAGAAGGAAGGAAAGAAGGACAGAAGGAAGGAAGGAAGGAAGAACAGAAGGAAGGAAGGAAGGAAGGAAGGAAGGAAGGACAGAAGGAGGGAACATTTACCCTAACAGCTGAAAACATTGGTTAGAAAATTAGTAATCAAAAGTAATAAGTTACATTACTTTGATTAAGTAATTGAAATAGTTACATTATTAGTTATTACATTTTAAATAGAGTAGCTAGTAATCTGTAACCATGACAACCCTGATCTCTGTAACAGCAGACAGTAATCACAGAAACACCTGAACAACATGACGCAATGCAACAGTGCTGCAACAATTACAACATCACCTCAAAGTGTTTCTAGGGATTTTTCTTTGTTCTTCCCCTCCTTCTATACTTCTTTCCTTCCCTCCTCCCTCCCTCCTTTCCTTCCTTCCTTCCTCCCTTCCTCCCTCCTTACTCCTTTCCTCCCTCCCTCCCTCCCTCCCTCCTTACTCCTTTCCTTCCTTCCTCCCTCCCTCCTCACTCCTTTCCTTCCTACCTCTTTCTTTAATTTTCGTTCTTTCCCTCCTTCCCTCCTTCTATACTTCTTTCCTTCCTTACTCCTTTCTTTCCTTCCTTCCTCCCTTCCTTCTCTCCTTACTTCCATCCTTCCTTCTTCTTTCTTTAATTTTTCCTTCGTTCTTTCCCTCCTTCTATACTTCTTTCCTTCCTTCCTTACTCCTTTCTTTCCTTCCTTCCTCCCTTCCTTCCTTCTCTCCTTACTTCCGTCCTTCCTTCCTTGACCTGAGGACAACAGGAGGGTTAATGTTGACACTGATTCTTTTCTAAAGTTGTATTTAGTGCTGCTGATTTACTGATTTAACCAAGTTCAGTTATTAAATACACATTTGTATATAGCAGCTCTAAGTTACTTCCGCATTGGCAGGTACTTTACTTTAGTATTTCCACTTTGTACTTCTACTCTTACTACATTTATTGGCTTCATATCGATGAACTACAACATTAAAACAACAACACACAATATAATGTACTAATATAAACACACTAAACAGAAGCCAGTCTGCATAATTCACAGCTAAAGCTACCGATTGTTTTTCATCTCTAGATTATAAATATAGATAATATTTATACTCATAATTTATTTAGATCCCTTTGTAGAGATCTGTTTTCACCTCAACACCAAAGAGTGTTTTTCTGTTGAATAGTGTGAATAACCTTCATTAAATCAACTTTAAATCCATGTTATAAAACAATGAAGCATGAAAAAGTCCAGTAGGCTCGAATACTTTTTACAGATACTGTTTATTTATTAAAATATAACACCGAATGAGTCCATTTTGCATAATATTTACTTTTACTTTTAATGCAAATTTAGCAACTAAAACGCTGTATCAGTAATGTTATATGGTGGCATAGCTACTTTTACTTTAATGAAACATCTGAATTCTTCTTCCCCTGCTGTTATATATTGTATTCTGTTGTTTATATTGTCTGCATTGGTGATAAAAGGTGTTTTCATACTGTAAATAAAGTGTATTATTATAATAATTAAAAATATATGGTACACTTATATAATATGATGCAGTACTATTACCATTAATCTACCTTAAGTACCTAAAATTGATTTTTAGTGATAAAAACAGGCAATAATATAATATATAATGACACATAAAAGACTCCATAATGCATGATACTTTTACTTTGATACTTACAAATACAAATTGTTGATTATATTTCTGCACTTTTACTTGTTTAACATGTTTAATTCAGGACTTCCACTTGTACTGGTGTGTTGTTAAACTGCAGTATTTCTACTCTGAACACTTCTCCTACCGCTGGTGTTAGACATTATGAAGAAAGGTGTTTCTAATATTTTGTTCTTCTCACTCACAAAAACACAAGATGATACAATCCAGTGCAACAAAACCAAAACACTACAGCTTTAACACTCACCATTAGGTTGAGTTTATTCTCTGTCTGTAACAGTATTAAGATTTTGTAAAGGCAATAATATACTGTGAGACTGTTTTACTGAATGTGATTAGTGCAGGAAGTTCAGAAGTTTCTTCCTTTTTGGGTATCTCCATGTAATCAACAGATCACTGTGAGTTTATGTCAACAGAAACATGAGCTGATAAAAATCTTTGTTGTGACAAACCTGGAGAACAAAAAAAACTGATAACAGACAGAGAACAAAGACGGCAGCCGCGTGAAGTGTGTCAATTTCAGCGGTGGAGACTAAAAAAATATTTACACAAGACTGTTAGTTAAGTACAATTTTGAGGAACTTTGAGATGACATGTGATGCTACTTTACACTTCCACTCCACTACATTTATCTGACAGCTTTAGTTACTTTTCAGATGAAGATTTAACACAATGGATAATATAACAAGCTCTTAAAATACAACACATTGTTAAAGATGAAACCAGTGGTTTCCAACCTTTTTGTCTTTTGACGTCTTATAAAAAGCAGTGTGTAGTCAGGCTCACATTTCAGATGTCTATGAGTTGTTAACAGCTCCACCAAATAGTGATTTTCCCCTCTAAACTTCTCTCATAGTTTCATTTCAATAAATGTTCAAAGATCCAATGTACTGTACTGTATGCTATGATACGATACAGTATACTCCCCCGTAGGGAAAGTTGTCAATGCCTCCATAGTTACAGTAAACAAACAACATATGAACAAAACAGCGCCAGCTGCTTCAATACAATAATAAATTACACATAACAAAACACTATATTCACTAACTGTATATAAAGTAGTGTAAACTAGCTCCACCTCCAGCAGCTACAACAGTAACATGCTGCTCTAACACTGATGCTTCACTATTAATAATCTAATGATGTCATACATACTATCATACTGTATATAATAATATATTAGTCAGAGAGACCAAACCACTACTTTTACTGTAATACTGCATACTACATCAAGCTCATAATACTTATGCACTTTTACTGTGATACTTTAACTACTACATAATAATGTAATCTCATTATATGTTAAATATAATGACAATAAAGCTTTCTGTTCTTTCTATTATAATACTTTATCTACATCAAGCTAATAATACATGCGTACTTAGTATTTCTATATTACTATATTGGTACTTTTACCTCAGTAAAGTATATAATATGTGTCCTTCCTGTGGTCAGTGTCTCATTTTCAGGTCAGGTGGCCTCCTAGCTAACAGCAGCTCCACATAATGGCGATAGCTAACACAAGCTAACACAACTAGGCTACATCTACATTTCTACCCAACTACTTCACTTGTCAGCTTCTTTTAATATCCATATATCCTAACTACGTACATACCGAGAATCCCCTGTAAAGAAAAACTAGAGACATAAGAGACAAAAGGAGGAAACTAGTGAGTGGTTTGTGTGTCAGCCGGAGCTAACGCGGCTAGCTGAGAGTTAGCATGAAGATGATGATGATGATGATGATGAGGATGAGGATGGTCCATTTTGTGCACTCACCATGTAAACCACGTTGAGGGAACAAAGAGCATTTTTGGAGCAGGTGAATCCTCCGCAGACCATGTTCGACAACCCTCCTGTGAGCCGACCCAACCCGATGAAAGGTGACCAGATGATGAAGCAGTGAAGTGTCTCCAGCGGATCGGGACACTAATGTTGTCGCTCGGCCGAGAGGGCGTAGGTGATGACGTCAGAGGCACGCCTGACGTCTACGTAAACGTCATCATCACCAAAGTAAAAGCATTCAGATTCTTTATTAATTAGAATAATCCTACTAAAGTAAAAGTACATTAATATTATCACCAAAATGTAGTTAAAGTATTCAGATTCTTTATTAATTAGAAAAATATAAATTAAGTAAAAAGTACATGAGTCACCTACATGTAGTTAAATTATTTTAGTAATACTTATTTCCCCCCTTGCCTGATACACAGTTGTGGAAGAAGTACTCAGATACTTTATTTGTTTTTAATGTACAAATACAGGAATGTAAAAACACTCCATTACAAGTAAAAAGACCTGCATGAAAAAGTATTAGCAGCTTGATGTAGTTAAAGTATTGCAGTAATAGTAGCTACTCATTTCTCCCCCTGATTGATACACAGTTGTGGAAGAAGTATTCTGATACTTTACTTATGTAAAAGTACCAATACAGGAATGTAAAAGTATTAAGTACATAAGTATTATGAGCTAGATGTAGTTAAAGTATTACAATGAAAGTACATAAGTATTATGAGTGATATAGTTAAAGTATTACAGTAAAAGTACTGCAGTATTATGAGTGATGTAGTATGCAGTATTACAGTAAAAGTAGTAGTTTGGTCCCTCTGACTGATATATTATTATATATGACATTAGATTATTAATAGTGAAGCATCAGTGTTAGAGCAGCATGTTACTGTTATAGCTACTGGAGGTGGAGCTAGTTTATACTACTTTATATACAGTTAGCTAGTTTACACTACTTTATATACAGTTAGCTAGTTTACTACTTTATATACAGTTAGCTAGTTTACACTACTTTATATACAGTTAGCTAGTTTACACTACTTTACATACAGTTAGCTAGTTTAGTCCAATAGTCCCCAACCTCCAAAGGGTCAGCAGATACATGTGAGGGGTGGTGAGATGATTAATGGGAGAGAAAAGAAGAAAAAGCTAATTTCTGAAACACAAATGTGTTTTCAGTTCTTGGATCATTTGAACATATATTGAAATGAAACCTTGTGAAAAGTTTAGAGGGAAAAATCACTATTTGGTGGAACTGTTAACAACTAATCGACATCTGAAATGCTGCCACTTAAGTGTAAGTTGAATACTGACAAGCCCCCTTAATAACTCTAACTAACACTAAAACGTTAAAAACGATGTTAAAGGACTAGAGAGCATAATTCCCAGTCAGTGTGAGCACAGAGGAGGATGAGTTATGGCAGGACTCTTATTGCACAAGGGTTACACAATGGGCTCGATGTGTGATGTAATGTGACCGAGGCAAGTTGAGCTCTCTTTAGCTCAGTTTGACATTAGACTCATGAATATGATTGCTTAACAGATCCCCACCCTCACTAAGTCAATAACAACATCTCACTATCTCAATATGAGGTATTTGCCTAACATTTGACTAAAACTATAGTTCAGAAAGCCAAGTTTAAGTCTGTAACGTCTGGTCTCTGTTGAGCATGGAGCTGATCTCCTACTAATGACTGAAAACAAAAAATCTTTATTCACAATCACCCAGAACCGGCCCACCAAGCATTCTCACTTATTTTCACTTAACATTCACAGTCGTGGCTTCTTATCGTCTCATCTTAGACGTCTAACTTGAGATAATTGTTCCTTAAATCTGAATCACATTGCTAGTCAGATTTTTCCTTGGTGGGCTCGGACACATTTGATCAGTATGTCTTACCAGGGTATCCCTAAATGGTTTATTATAATAACATTCATGATATATATTGTATATTATTATAGGTTATTATGTAATAGTTTTACTGTTCTAGCCCACTTGAAATTAAATTGGGTCATTTGTGGCCCCTGAACTAAAATGACTTTAACACCCCTGTGATAAAAAAAAGTAAAATCAATGAGACAATACATAGAAATTAAATAATGACGTTAATTATAATAATAGGTGAATAAAAAGAACATTTTAAACAAGAGATGGCCATTTTTAGGGACATATATATTTTCCAATTCTTCCAAATTGCCTCAAAATTGAGTTTGAAGCCTTTTGAAGCCTCACAGAGAAAATGATTCTTTCCATTACGAGACATTTCATAGATGATATCATACCAACCTATTTATAGATGTGCTGTCTGGCTTGTGATTGCTTCACTAGCCGCTACGCTCACGTATCCAAATAGGTGTTCAGTTTTAACATTTGTTGATGTTGAGTGTAGCGGCTCCAAAAAAAGGAGTTTGTCCCAGTTTAATATAATTCTTGTCCCAAATATCATCACTAATTCTCTAATAATCTTGCACCAGAAAGTCATACGTTTTGGAAAAGCTTAAAACAAGTGGTTAGCTCAGGCTTTCCTGTGTGATCGGTAAACGTGACTCTGCACTCTCTGGTTCACCACTTATCCACGTATCACCAGTTCATCTGAAATCTCAATATAGGCAAGGCAAGGCAGTTTTATTTATATAGCGCATTTCATACACAATGGCAACTCAATGTGCTTTATATAAAACAGAAAAACATGTAATTTGAGAAACATTAAACCATAACACACTAATAATAAAAACAAAATACAGAAAAATAGAAAGAGAGAAATAAAATGCTAGAATAGAGCATTAAATATGAGATTGCAGCATAAAATAATGATTAGCTTTACAATCATTAAAAGGACATAGAGTGCAAATGAAAGATTAAAATGTAAAGTGCTTTAACCTTCCTGTCGTCCTCCCGGGTCAAATTGACCCCGTCTGTTTTGACTGTTCCTTCCTTCCTTCCTTCCTTCCTGCCTTCCTTCCTTCCTTCCTTCCTTCCTTCCTTCCTTCCTTCCTTCCTTCCTTCCTTCCTTCCTTCATTCTTTCCTTTCCTCCCTCCTTTTCTTCCTTCCTTCCTTCCCTGCTTCCTTCCTTCCTTCCCCCTCTGTTCCTTCTTTCTTCCTTCCTTCCTTCCGTCCTTTTGTCCTTCCTTCCTCCCTCCTACCTTCCTTCTTTCCTGCGTCCTTCCTTCCTTTCTTTCCTCCCTTCCTTCTTTCCTTTCCTCTCTCCCTCCTTTTGTTTCTTCCTTCCTTCCTTCCCTTCCTTCCTTGACTTGAGGACAAAAGGGAGGCTAAAAGAGCTCAATCATAAGCACAGGAGAAGAGAAGTGTTTTTAACCTGGATTTAAAAATGTTCACAGTTCTGCTGGTAGTTTGTTCCAGTTGTGTAAAAGCTGCTTCACCATGTTTAGTTTGAACTCTGGGCTCAACTATCTGACCTGAGTCAGTAGATCTCAGAGCTCTACTGGCTTTATATTCTACTAACATGTCATTCATGTATTCTGGACCTAAACCATTCAGTGATTTGTAGACCAGTAGCAGAACTGATCTCTTTGTTCTGGTTAAAACTCGAGCTGAAGCTGTTTAGTGCTTTTTTGTGGGAGTCCAGTCAGAAGACCGTTACAGTAGTCAGGTCTACTTGAGATGAAAGCATGAATCAACTTCTCCTGGTCTGTTTGAGACATAAAACGCTTCAATCTGGACAGATCAGTAAACATGAGATATCACTCTGCACTCTTTGGTTCACCACTTATCCTCGTATCACCAGTTCAACTGAAATCTCAATAGTCATGAGATATAAATGATTAGAGCAGCACCTCACAGCCATGTCTACGTGTGAATTAGAGACTACTCAATCAAAAAATACATTTTAATCTCTCAGGCTTCCTCTTTAAGGGTTTTTTAGAGGCCCGATGATGTGAAAGTATCGAGTATGTCACGTGATTAAAAAGCAGAAATTCACAATGAAAAATGTCCCTAACAAAAAATACCTTACTGTACAATCACCACAAACCACAACCGTCACATACACTACATGTTGTGATCTTACTGGATAGAAGTATTGATTAGAGCTGCTTTAACCTGAGCAGATATAATGAAGATATAAGGGTTGATCTGCTCGTTGCTGGAGGCGGTTTAAAGGTCAGAATGATGTCACCTGTCAGAGGCCTCGATAGATTTATGACGCCGCAGCCTGAAAAAAAATCAAAACCACAGGGTCTGATGAGAGATCAATACCTCAACCAACTTTTGGCACAATGTCATCATCATCATATTGACAACTGTGAATATGGGTCACTTATAAATACAAATAGGAGTTAAATACAGATCAGAGGATTGTGCGAATAGTGTACTGTAGACATTAATCTGAATATAGCAGCGGTGAAGGTGCAAACAGGTGTGTAAAAATAAAGTGAGGTGAAAGTCCGGAGGTAATTATGTAATCATCTCTGAAAATGGCCCATATATATGTGTCTAAGTACCGTACTATACAAATATGAGGCACTTGTACTTTACTCGAGTACCATATTTCTATTATATTCTGCTTTATACTTGGACTCTACAACATTTCAGAGGGAAATGTACTTTTTTTACTGCACTACTTGTATTATCACAGCTGATGGAGAAAGGTGTATTTATATTAATAAATAATTTAGATCCTTTTGTTGAGATCTATCTTCACCTCAACATCAAAGAGTCTTTTTCTGTTGAGTAGTGTAAAAAAAAGCCTCATTAAATCCACTTTAAATCCATGTTATAAAACAATAAAGCCAAAAAAAAAAGTCCAGTAGGCTTGAATACTTTTTACACTACAACACTGAGTGGGTCCATTTAGCATAATATGTACTTTTACTTTTAATACTTAAATACTTAAAGTAAATTAAGCAACTAAAACACTGTATGTGTATTTTTATATGATAGTATAGCTACTTTTACTTAAGTACATCTCAATACTACTTCCTCCCTTCTGTAGTTACTGCATAGGAGAGGAACATCGGAAAGCCGTCAAAGAACTGGCTGAGGAGGCGGAGAGAGGCAGCTTCTGGCTGTGGCTGAGGAGGAAGCATAGGAGTCGGGGGCCAAACAACACCTAGGGCATCAGCAGGGGGTGGCAGGGAGAGACCCCTGCCATTGCTCCACCACCAGGAGATGTACTGGGGTTAAAGGAGCGAAACATCCATGACTGGTGGTCCCCAGCTGATGACCCGCTTAGGCCCTCAGAGGTGTTCTTAGGAGCAGACCTGCATAAAAGGCACCGGAGGAGGTGCGTCAGGCAGCAATGCCCAGCAGCTAGACCATCAACCTGTATCATGATGACTTTTCAGATTTAGATTTGACAAAAAATTATATATTTTATTCTTACTGTTGTGTAAATCGTCTGCATGAGTGTGTTAAAAGATGCTATATACTGTAAATAAAGAGTATTATTATTGCGATAAAATATATATGATACATGTATATAATATGATGCAGTAATATTACCATTAATCTACCTAAAGTTCCTAATATTGGCTCCACATATGTATTTGTTAGTGATAAAAACAACCAGTATACTATAATATATTACTCTCTAAAAGAAGCCAGTCTGCACCATGAATACTTTTACTTTTGATATTTAATTATAAGTACTTTTACTTTTACATTACTTACAAATACAAAGTACAAGTTTCTGATTATACTGCTGAACTTTTAACCCTTAAACAGGCAGGATGTGAAAATTAGTCATTTTATTTACTTTGATGTTACTACAGTAGTTATCTCATTTACTACACACAAACACACACACCTTTTAAAATATTTTGTATATTTTGGATTTTATGAGTTATGTCATTGCTCCTATTAAGGTATAAAAAGATGCATATATGTATGTATGTCCTGGTGCATGTTAACCTGTTTAAGGGTTAATTAATTAACGTGTTTAATTCAGGACTTCTACTTGTTTTGAAGTATTTTTTTAAACTTCAATATTTCTACTTTCACTGAGAAGAATCTGAATACTTCTTCCACTACAGCTGACAGCCGTCCATACCCTGATTAAAATGTGTCTTCTAATCTTGATATCAAAGCACAGACAGAGTACTGTGGGTGTGATTGTTATATTATATTATTTTCTCATTGATAAAGGCAGCAGAGCGTGTTTTAGGAGGTATATGGTGACCTCAGATGTCGTGTCTATGGTGTGACAGCCACAGCCGTGAGAGCTACTCTATAGTGAAGAATATGTGTTGAAATAAGGAAGTGAATTCAGTTCAAACCTGCAGAGGAAACTGAGAGACACATTGTCGTGAGCAGACTTTTGTGGTCTAAAGAGAGAAAGAGCGAGAGAGAGAGAGAGAGTGAAAGAACGTGTAAGAGAGAGAGAGAGAGACACCCGGACTGAGCCAACGCTGCTCCTGTGTCTTGAAGTTCGTGTTCATGTGTGGAACAAACAGCCAGGACTTTCAAATGGGCTGAATCAAACAGGGTTTTTTTTTTTTTTGCTTTGGTTTTTACAACAGATCCATGAGTCAGGATGAACAGCAACAGCAACAGCAAATCGGTGAACTCCACGGCCATAAAAGCAGAGATCAAGAGGTATGAGTCTCTCCAGAGTGCAATCAACAGACTCTCCAAGCAGTTTGAGAGAGTAGAGAATCCACAGCTGCGCTCAGGCCTTAAAGTTTACCTCCACAGTATTCAAGGTAAGCTCTCCTTTCATAAGCTCTGCTGCTCTTCGCGATTGACTTTTGAGTGTTTGATTTAGGGAAGAAAGCGACATATCACCTGAATGCTGAATTAGTGAAGCACTTGTAAATGTTGGTGTTTTTTTTTTGTTTTTTTTGGTTTGACTTTCAGGTCTCTAACCTTATAAGTGGAAATACGTTTCTTGGTACGATAAACAGGAAATTGATTATGCTGACTTTGTTTCAGATTGAGTTCAGTCATTCTTTTCATCAACATCAGGGTGTGAGGGGGAGTCTCACAGCATAGGTGACGGCTTTCTTCCTCTCTGCTTCCTGTGTCAGTCAGAGTGTCTTTTCAGGGATGAGTTACTCGGCAGATGTTCATTTTCATTCTCGTTTCACTTCTAAAAGGCTATAACTCACCTCCTGGTGGCGGGTATGTTGTGGCATTTATCTATCAGTCAGCCTCTGGCCACAGCAACCAATGGCAACATCCCTCAGCAGCCATCGCCATGGCAGCAGGATGAGACCTGCTGTGCGGCCTACTTCCTGTCTACCAATCTGCAACTGCCCTCAAACCCACTTCCTTTCAGACAAACAGGGCCTTTTACATGTGAAGCTGATCAGTTTTACATCATTTCCTCATGTTGCTACTTCCCACCGTTTCTTGTTAATGTGTCACAACGTGTTACTCTGACACTCCCTGTGTATTTGTGTCGTATGTGAAACTTTTTTTGCGTAGACGTAGCATATCTAATGTCAGTACTCAGTTCCTTTACCTAAGCAAAAGTAGGAATACCAAAATATTGTTTTAAAACTACGTAGTTACAGTAAAGTAGAAGCCCTTCATTCAAAATTCTACTTGAGTAAAAAAGTGCATATTTTACCAGAAAAATGTACTTTAAATATCAAAAATGAAATAACTCACTGTGCAAAGTGGCTGCTTTTAATGTGTTAAATTAAAGGACAGATTCACAGTTTATCAAGTCTGTCTGAAACCTGTTTTTCTTGCTGTAATGCTTCCTCCTGTTCATACTGACCGTTAGAACATCCTTCCACAATGCAACTTACAATGTAAGTGATGGAGGGCAAAATCCACAGTCCCCCCTCTGTGCAAAAATGTATTTAACAGTTTATCTGACGGTAATATGAAGCTTCAGTCATCCAGATTAGTCAAATCAAGTACATATCTTTCAATGTTGCAGTGTTTTTAATGCCAAAGTCCCTCTTTTTGTTACTATACTTCCATCACAGCTCAACAGAGAAACACAAAGAGGGAATATGATGCTAAAAAGACTGTAAATGTAGCAGATATCTACTTGATATGACTAACTCAGACTGCTGAAGTCTCCTATAAGCTTCACATATACTTTTAAATGACCGTGTGGACACACTGTGGATTTTGTCCTCCATCACTTCCATTGAAAGCACATTTGAAGATCTTTTAATAGTCAGTATGAACAGGAGGAATGATTACAGCGAGGAAAACCTGGTTCAATCTTCACATGAGCAGCAACTAATGATTTCTTGGTCTATAAAACATCAGAAAACAATGAAAACCTCCATCGTGATTTCCTAAAGCACAGTGATGAATCCAAATGCCCAAACAACATCATCATATAAGACCAAGAAAAAGCAGCAGAGAATCTAGAGCTATCAAATATTTGTTATTTATGCTTTTGGTTTCTAGGGACCTTGGCAGTCAAATCAACATTTAATGAAAGTTCCTCAATAGCTGTATGTTGGAGGAAGTGATGAATGATAGACGATCATTCCACATGTTTATTTTGGCACTGTGCAGTACTGCAGAGATACTGGCAGGACATAAATGAGGAGGTCAAAAGCAATAAATAATAAAAGCGAAAGATATATCTCATGTGCACTCCTAATAGTTGTTTGGTAAATTATAATTAATGAAAGTAATCTCATCAAATATAACTGAATGGGCCTGAAGGCTTAGACAGTTTCCACAGTGGAACAAAGAGGAGCACACACTGTGGATTATTTAGTTTGCAGGTACTAGAAATGTTCAAAACAGTCTTTACTTTGAGAAATGAATAAGTAAGAAAAAAAGGACTTTGATGAAGAAAATAGCTCTTTTGATGTTATCTTACCATCTATTGTGCAACTTTTGTCCACCCAGGTGAAAGCTGACCCAGTTTGGTTTGCCTCTTTATAAATCATAAGGTATAAATTATCACCCAATTCTGTGTTTGACCTTTTTATCCAACTTCCATCCAACTTCATCGCCACAGGTTTTATACATATTTTTGGGAAATGATGGTCAATAGGCCTCATTTAAATTGAATTATCCATCACATGTGAATTAAACAAAACCAGAAATAATGAATTATTTTAACTAAATTTGATGATTAGAGGACAATATGTTGATGGATTATCACAGACTGATATATATATGTCAAAGTTTTGCCAGGTTACTGTTTTGAAACCATTTCTCTTTTATTCTTATTTTATAGCAGCACATAATCAGACCAGAGGACAACAAGAGGGTTAAGAGCTTCCTGTTCTTACATTCTCATTTGTATTAATACATGATGACTTTGTGAAAATATCAAACCGGTCTAATCAGATAGAAAACACTGATGTGACCTTTAATCTGCACTTTAATAAGCATTATATTTAATAAGTTGATCATGTGGTTTGAAAGGGAAAATAAGATAATTAGTAATTAGGCCTCTGATACCACACTGCTGCTCTCACAGTACCAGAAACTGAAACAGAAAGAAATAACCAACGGATGATTTGATGTTATATTTATGCTGTTACTCACTCTGTGTGTGAACTGAAGGTCAGTCAGGTCCCTTGTGGATTCTGGTGAGCATTGAGGTCTTTTTAGGATCTGGCATATCTTGACTCGCCATCCCCTACATCTAAAAACATTCAATTTGAATTTTTATGTAATTAGGCTGGAGATGTCGACGGCGTAGTGAGGATCAAAGCCTGTGTATATCCTCTGTGGGGGCCTGGATCTGTAAGCGTAGAGTTCACTGGTGCTAAAAAGAGAGCCACCTCTCCTTTTGGACTTAATAAGCGAGTGGGATGTGCTCGACTGACTGTGTGCCAAGGAAAGGATGTAAAAAAAACAGACACTAGAGAGGGGGAGACGAGGGTGATGAAGACATTTAAATGTGAATCTGACTGGTTTGGTGTTCGCTGCAGCATGGCAGCAGAGTGAGAGATTGAAGGGAGGAAAAATAGATGTGAGAGAGAGAGGAGGACTCACAGTGAAGGAGAAATGAAAAATCACCCAGCATGACCACTGCCCTTGGCCAGTGTCCATCTGACAGCACCGGTCCGTGGGTGTTGAGGGGAGCTTTGTCTGAATATGTGCATCAAATTGAGAAAGAGAATGGTGTGTGTTTTCTAAAAAAGTCTATTTCTGCTGTTATATGTGGGTTTTTATTTCATCTGGATTAGATTCATGGTGCAGCACAACCTTACATGCACTTTAACTAACACGGTCTTCACACTTGTTAAAAAAAATGGATTTTACAAATGCATAACATCACTCCCCCCTAAGAGCATGTTTGGATTTTTTTTTTTTTTTTTGTAAAGCAGCTCTCGTTTCCTGTTTGAGGTTTTTATTCATGACTCCTCTTCTGCGTTGGAGGCTGTGGTCGCCGTGCCTCTCAGGTCATGCGTTTCCCCTTGAGCCAAAGGCGGCTGTCAGAGGTCTTTTGTATTCAGTGTGAGTAGTTATTGCCCTCTCTCTGACTGTGTAGGGAAGGGAGGAGAGGAGAGGAGAGGAGAGGAGGGGAGGGGAGGGAGGGCTGAGCAGGTGGACAGTCAGATCGTGTATTATGGGATGATGGTGGGAGGTGGGAGAGTGGTGCACACATCAAGGATTTATTTTTTTTAATCAAGAGAGCAATTAATGTGAAATTACAACCCTGTAATATTTCATGTTGCATGCTGCAGTGTTTTTTGCTGTCGTTGCATGCAGCATAATTGCATCTCCGTCTACTTTTGCTCTTTATTATTTGTCAAACTGTGTCAGTTAATATGTCGGATTTCAACATCATTTAAGGTGCGCATAGGTTTTAATCAAATGCATCTTTAAAAATATATGCGTTTGCATTCTGTGGTCCAACTATTGATGTCCAATATGTTCTCATCCTCTCACGCTCCTGCTCGGTTCATGCTGTGAGCCCAGAGCTTACCCACTTCTGCTAATGAACACATGCCATAGTAGGCAATAGACTACAGATCAATACACACTCACAGGAAATCTCTTTCACTCACATGTACCACACACAAGCACAATGATACACACACACTCACACACACATACATAGATGTAGAGAGAGAAAGAGAGAGAGAGAGAGAGAGAGAGAGAGAGAGAGAGAGAGAGAGAGAGAAAGAGAAACACCATTTTGATACAGAGATCCAGAGAACGATAGCTATGCAGAATGAATCAAAAAGAGGAGGAGGAGGAGGAGGAGGAAAGAAGGAAGGAGGGACATGGAGGAGATGATTGTGCCACCAGAGCCAGGAAGATTGTAACACCTTAGCAACAAACAAGCCAAGCCTCCTACTGAGGAGGAGCCACACAGGGCTGCACACACACACACACACACACACACACACACACACACTTGTGCACACAAACACTAATAGACAGCTGAAGACAGATGGATGATCTTGATGAAACTATTCTGGCAGCTGTATAAATGTCACTTGGAAAACACACCCTCCTTTTTTCTGCATCCCTCTTCTCTCCTTTTTTTTTTCTTTTTTTCCTACTGGCCTCTCCCTGCCACTGATCTTTCCTCCTGCGGTCTCCCCTCATTTAAGAGGTCCAGCTTGTGTGTGCACTGCTGCTTTCACCACCAGCCGTTATACCCGTTGCCTCCCCTTCTCTCCTCTCCTCTCCTCCTCCTCTCCGGCTCGCAGGGAGAGGAGAAACATGGAAGGGAGGGGTGGATGAGGTATGGGAGGGATGAGCAATAAAAAACCAAGGGACCCTACACAGTCTGATAGAAGCAGAAAGAGAGAGAGAGAGAGAGAGAGAGAGAGAGAGAGAGAGAGAGAGAGAGAGAGAGAGAGAGAGAGAGCAAATAAAGGAGGGAAATGGAAAGAGGAGAAGCTTCTTGCATTGTATGGATTGCCCATTAGTACAGCAAGGAGGGGCATGTAGAGGGAGGGAGGGACGCTGGAGATCCCTATCAGCGTGTTTTGTGGGGAGCAGGAGCGACGACACGCGCTGTGCATGCGTGAGGGAGTGTGTGCGTGTGTGAGGGAGTGTGTGCGTGTGTTTGCGTGATGTGCTTTGGACTCGTTGAACCTGTGCGACGGTATCGGTAAAGCTTGAGAGCCGCCGGTGAGACCAGCGGGAAAGGGGCGATGGTGATGAGGATGATGATGATGGTGCTGGTGGCCGGACGCGCCCTGCCTCGGTGGTCATGCATCTCCAGATATACTCCCGGGCTTCTGTCGGTTTCTTCTCCTCCTGATGATCCCCTTCAGCCCCTCATCAAATGTCCTTCCTGCGCGTCTCCGGGAGGCTGCCTCTGAATGGATGCTGCTGTCAACACACACACATGTGAAGAGGCTGGGAACGAAAAAGAGAGAGAGAGCGAGAGAGAGCGCGCGCGAGAGAGCCCATGATCTGGACTTGGTCTGCATACATAGGAGTACTCTGGGTGATACTGTGCCATGCTGCTTTTAGGGTGACACTAATGAATTTTTAAGGACTTCACCTTTTCCTCCCTTCCCACTTTCACAGCTGCTGTTGCTCATCACATTTTTTTGGATGACGTATGATGCGGGGCAGTTGTTTTTCCTGAATTGAATCCCGTTTTTTTTTTTTTGCTCTATAGCACAAGAAGAGTATAGGGAGGATTGACTGAGCAACATGTAAGATGCAGGTGCTCCACGTTAAAATAAATAAATACCATCAGGAACGAGGCATCAGACGCCATAATGAAGATTTATTTGCCTCAGCAGCTGCGTGCATATGCAGTGGATAGATTTTAATTGGGGTATTTTAGTGGGAACAAAAGAGCTGCTTGGACTGCACTGACAGCCTGCTGAAGGTTGTCAGAAGGAGTGGATTTTCCTTTTCCTTTTTCTTTTTTTATATTCCGAACAAATGCGTGACTGAAATTAAAAATCCGAAACAAAGAAAGAGGGATTTTGGGGGATGGATGAGACCAGCAGTCGCTCTGCTGTTGAATCTTCCAAGGAGAAACTTAATCTCCCTCCATGTAAGTTTTTTGTCTCTGTCGTGCCGTCGGATTCTCGCACATCCCAACACGCTGGCAGACTGTCAGCTGTTCGTGTCACTCTGTCTGGTTTCATTCATCTGCCGAGTGTCCACTGAAGCCTGACCACATGAGCGGAGGAGGCTCCCTGCAGCAGCGCACCACCTACCTCATCTCCCTCACCCTGGTCAAGGTAGAGGCTGTGGAGGAGAATGGAGGGGAGGCCAAGAGCAGCAGCAGCCAGGGGAAGGAGGTGGACACTGGGCCGGAGATCCAGCCAGGAGGAGGAGAAGAGGGAGGAGGAGGACGGGAAGGAGGAGAGGAGGCCGGGGTGAGAGCAGAGGCTGAAGGTGAAGCTCCTACCCGGGCGGAAAATGGAGCTGCTGGAGTGGCTCTGGAGCAACCACAAAGTGCTGAGGATGCTGCTGATGCTGCTGCTGTGAGAGGGGTCAAACTGACTGAACTCAAAGATGAGGCAGAGAGAAAACCCCTCAGCCCTTTGAAAGATCAACTCACCCCCACTGCTGATGCGCTCATGAGTAAAGGAAGTGAAAAACCTCCGTGCAACCTCTCAATCCCTTTACCGGCAGAGAGAGCCACGATCCAGAAGACAAAGTCAGCAGAGACGGAGTTCACACGAGCAGAGAAGACGCTCTCCACTCCAGAGGCAAAGCAGTGCAGGTCTCCATCGTTGACAACTACACCACCAACAGAGGTGGTCGAGCCTATTCGCACCCCGACCAGGACCAGCCTCCCTATCCGTCCGGCAGGGCAGCGTCCTGTGAGTCTCCTGAAGTCTCACAGCAGCGTGGCCACCCGGGGCCGAGACTCCAGAGATGGTAGAGAGCGCAGCCCTACCTCAGCCCAGAGCCTCGACCGCAAGGACTGCCGCATGCCCACACGGTCCCCTGGCCCCTGCAGGGCCTCATGGGCCGAGGCGAGCAGGCCTGAAGGATGGAGAGACCTGCAGGATGAGACACATCCCGGAATCGCGCTGGAGATTGGAGGTGGTATGGCTGCAGTGATGAGAGACATCCCCAGGAAGGACAGGCTAAAATCAGGCTCGACCTCCCTGCCTGCACCTGCCAACCAGGCCTCCAAACCTCCACGCAAGGGTAAAAGCCGCACTCTGGATAACAGCGACCTGAACAGCCTCTCTGAAGACCTGGGGTTGGCCAGGGAGGCCCAGCAGGCGCAACAGGGCCAAAGAGGCTCCGCTAAAGACAGGAAGATGCTCAAGTTCATCAGTGGCATTTTCACTAAGAGTAGCTCTGGGGCAGCGGGGTCATCCTCCACTGCGCCTCCTGTCTATATACAGAGAGACTCCAGTGAGGAGGAAGGTAGGAGGTCACACACACACACACACACACACACACACACACACACACACACACACACACACACACACACACACACACACACACACACACACAAACTCTCTCTCTCTCTCTCTCTCTCTCTCTCTCTCTCTCTCTCTCTCTCTCTACCTCTCTCTCTCTCATTCACTTCCTCCTATATATCCGGTCTTGTTGGCAACATCCGCTCCATCTAAACACAGATCTGACACGTCGACAAACAATTAAATCAGACACCACATCCCCTTCATCTGTGCAGAGGCATCCATTTAAAATGAGTGGGTGGGGTTGTGCTGAGTGGGGTGGGGTTGATCTTTCCGAGGAAGCCCCCACGCAAACTGAATAACATTTAACATGCTATATAGTCTAATAACTGTCACATGTAGGGGGGGACATGTCTCCTGAAGCTGCAAATTGATGACAGATGAAGTCTTTTGATCTGGAAGCTGCCAATAGAAACATCTTGGACAGTCTTAATCTAATTCCCCTCCTTCATGAGCGCAAGGGGCCGATTTCACAGCGCCGGAGGGGCATAATCTCTGCACTCACACACACAGACACACACCCCACACACACACATACACGCACGCACGCACACTTAAGCTGCGTTCCCAGCATGGGTTTAAATCTCATAATGAAGCCAAAGGGGAGAAAGAGGAGAGAGGAGCTGGTGAGAGTTGATCTTTGCTTTGGCTCTTATTTCCATAAAGCTTGAAACGACATGAGGCGATATCTGTTCACCCACGTCCAAAAAAAAGGGGGAGAGAGAGAGAGAGAGAGAGAGAGAGAGAGAGAGAGAGAAGTGTGATCCAGAGCCAATCAAGAACATTTCTAATCCTGTCTTTGATAATCCACCCACTACATGTTCTGTCACTATATGGCTTTTTTTTATTTTCATTTATTATTTTCCTCCTCTTCCTTCCTTCCTTCCCTTGACTCTTTGTCTCTGTTGGGCATTCACAATTTAAATTCCACCATGTCAAAGCATTCATGCCGCATTTTAAGATTTAGGATTCACACTCGCTGATTTTTCTTCTTTCTTTCTTTCTTTTTCTTTTTTTTCCTCCCTCTCGATTCTTGTGTGTCGACGGCTGCAGCGTCTCTACAACAGTGCGTCTCTTTCACAAACATGTTTGCTCAAAGAGCGAGTGTCAGCCGGTGGGAGTGTGTGTGTGTGTGACAGTGTGTGTGTGTGTGTGTGTGTGTGTGTGTGTGTGTTTTATGTATTCATTCACTCATTGTGCATTCACACTGTTACACACGCACACTGTGGATTCAAGTAGTGAGACTAGCCACACACACACATACATGCATATACACACACACACACACACACACACACACACTGAGGGCAGGAGGAAGTGTTGCCATGGCAACCGGCAGGACTGCTGCTTCTGCTGCTGCTACAGAGGCAGAGTCTGATGAAACAGAGGAGGTGGTGGAGGAGGAGGAGGCGTGTGTGCATGTGTGTGTGTGTGTGTGAGAGAGAGAGACAGTGTCACACAAGCTGAGAAATACCCCCCCAGAAAAAGACTTAAGTTATAAAAATTGGCACTTCTTTTCTATCTGACTGCGAGCTACAGGCTACATGTGGGGGTTGTGGTGGATCACACATGATTGGTTTGGAGCGCAGTGTGTAGATAATTGGCTTTTTTTTATTGTTGAAATCTGTGTCGAAGCAGCAGAAGGATCACACTGTCTGATCACTTTTGGCAGCAGCAGCTTTGACTCAGAGAGACAAAAGTACATGTGTGTGTTTGTCTCTGTTTGTGTGGTAGGAGTTGCCCTTTTTTTTCTCTCTCTCTCTCTCTCCCCCAGCGAGCTGCCTGCAGCGGCAGCAGCTCATGTTTGAGCCTCTTTTCTCTCGCCTGAAGCATCATCAGTGGATTTATCTGTGCAAGTGTTGGCCTGGGCTCTCTGAAGATTTACAATCATCATTTGTCTTTGAAGGACACATCACACATTTGCACCAAAGGGTAGCAGGCATTATAGCTGTCGGACTGCCAAAAACTCCTGGTCTCCTCTGTTTTGTCTTTCTCTGTTTTATTTGTTTCCTCGTCTTTTGTTTTTGTGTTTTCTGGTTTTTACTCTCATTCTGAATCAGTTTCTAGCTGCACGGCTTCAGATGTGATAATGTCGGTCTGTTTAGTGGGCCACCTTTGATCCAAACTAAAATATCTCAACAACTCATTGATGGATTGTCGTGACATTTGTCTCAACCATTCAAGGTCTTCAGAGGATGAATCACACCAACTTCAGTGATCCTATCACATTTCCTCTAGCGTCATCAGCAGTTTAAAGTTGTCACATATCCAGTGAAATATCTCAACATCTGCTAGCTGGATTGGCACAAAATTTGGTGCAGACATCTATCTTTACCAGACAATCTATCTTAAACATTTTGGTGATTCCCTGATTTTCTCCCTATCACTGCCATGAAGTTGCAGTTTTAAATGAAACGTCTCAACAAATACTTTTGACAGCTTTCCATTAAAATGTGGTTTAAACACTCATGTCCAACTCAGGATGAATTTTTAACAGCTTTGATGATTCACGTACCATGAGGTCAACATTTGTCCAGAGTATAATCAAATACCTGCAAACTATGATCACTTGCCCATCAGCATCAGCTTAACTTAATGTTTAATGCAAATTAGCAAATGTTTGCATGCTAAATGGACCAAATAGTATTGTCTGAGCATGTCTGTGTGCTGAAATTAGCATCTAGCTCGGCCTCATAAAGCTGCTCTGTTGAATCTTGTGCTACTTTCTTGTCATATGGGATGAAAGTACAGGTAGAAAAGACTCCTCCTGTAAATGACCTGCGAGCGTTACTGTAATCAAATGGTTGCCTGATTAGAGAGTCGGTTGTGTAGAGATTAAAAAAGCTGTGCATTGATTTAACACCATACTAATTATACTTGGGTTTAATCAGATTGAACACCAGGCTTCTGCTAATATGAGGTGTCCATGTTTGTTTGGCTTCAGGCACTAGTTGGATATACTGCACTTATTACTTGGATGTTGACTACAAAACTTATAATTACAACAACTCTGATGTGACATGAATGCAGAGTTAGTTTTGGTTTATCAGCTTCTCCCGAGGCTCTCTCTCTCTCCGCCTGTCTATTCTCGTCCGTCTGAAGCAGCAGCTGGGTGTCTGGGTGTCTGGGTGTCTGGGTGTGAGCGTCACATCACGTTGGGGGCTCGCCACATCCTTTGCCCAGTAGGGACGTTAGCACAGCTGTGTGCAAAAGCGCCCCCTCATTCCTACTTTACCTACATATGTGTGTGTGTGCCTGTGTGAATGTTCTTGTAGCACATCGGCTCAGTTTTAGCTCAGAAAGAGAGAGAGCAGACATCTTTGAATGGCAGCTGAACCCGAACTATCCAATAAAGGCTGCCATCACTCATCACGCAGCTGGCACCTTCATTTACAGCACGGGGGGAGCAAATTGGATAACGAGTGGTGTGGCTGCACCTTGTAGGATCCCCCCCGCCCCCCCATCATGACTGAAAGGTTATATTCATTAACACGACCTGCTAGGCCACACGTCTGCTTATGGCGGCCGGTCTCGAAGCCGCTGTGTGATTTATTGCTCTCCCACAGGCCATCATGACGGCTGCCCTTTTTACTGTAGATGGTACAGGATGATGAATTCCTTTCTGTGTCCCCACCTCACTGACTGTTTGTCTCTGTCTGTCCCTCCAGTAAATATTGCCAACAGCCAGGAGTGGAGCCTGAGTAGATCCATCCCAGAGCTGAGACTGGTGAGGAAAACGTGTTGCTAAGTAGCCTACATATGTATATTTTCTCATGTCCTGTACTTCCTGAGTCATCGATTTATACTTCTACTCCACTACAACACAGTTTTTTGACAGTCATAGTCACAGCATGTCTTCACCTTGTTAGATGTGATCACTGGCCACAAATTCAATTTACACTTCTATATAATGTAGTTAAAGGATAGGCCTGTCCTAAAACATTAGTCAGGTAGCCAAATGAACACTGAGACAGCTTTTTAATGTAATCATTCCTCTTGTTCATACCGAGACCTTCATAATGTGCTTTCAGAGTACTGTAAGTGATGGAGGCAGAAATCCAGCAAAAATGTGTTGAGAAGTTTATCTGAAGCTAATATGAAGCTTGAGTCGTCCAAATTAGTCAAATCAAGTGGATATTTTTTAATGTTAAAAACCTTTTAAGTATAAAAATTCCCTCTTTTTTTCAGTCTGCCCTAGAAAACACATAAGAGAGAATATCTGTACTGAAAAGACTGTAACTGTGGAAGATGCTGAAGCTTCATATTAGCATCGTACAGCAAGAAAAACCTCTTTTATTTAATGATGAATAATTTAATTTATTTGGGCACTGATTATTGCTTTAAGACAGATTTGGAAAAACTGTGAACCTGTCCTTTAAAAGTGGCTCCATGTTGACCAAATACATTGTTAGCTTTACAAATTAAGAGTCTATTAAAGGACCATTCTGCATTACAGCTGCTTTTACTTTGTCAATATTTAGAAAGATTTTGATGATTTTACTCCTTCTGTACTTTTACTAATGTTAAATTTTTATGCTTGTAATGTAATTATTCTCATTATGCTGCTTTTATTTGAATAAAGGATCTGTTTATCACTGATCATACGTCTGTATAGGGGTGAAACAAACGATGCAGCAAAAGCTAAAGTTAGAAATTGGAGACCAGCAGACAGATTAAACCCACTAAAAGGAACAAAAACATTAAATGGAGGAAGCTTGAGTTGAATTCAGTCTTATATTTCATACTCTGTGCATTGTGATCACTCATGCACGCCAACTCTGAATTGACTCTGCGGTGTTGTGTTTCCTTCCCTCTTCTCTCAGGGTATTCTGGGAAGTCTCAAAAGCGGCAAGTCAGCGCTGGTGAACAAATACATCACAGGCAGTTATGTTGCACTGGAGAAGCCTGATGGTAAGAAACAGAAGAAAAACTAAAAAAAGCATCTTAATTAAATGTTTTCCTTTAACTAGGTCAGAAGGTTTTTTAAATATAGCAGCTAATGCATAAATATATATATTCTCTGCCTTTTGCATTTTCCCTTCTTAGCATTTACAGTGTGTTTTTAATGGTGTGTGATATGATTTCACCCTCCACCTCTCCCGCTGCCACCAGCTGCTGAAAAATAAATTGTCTGTCATTGTCATTGTCCTTGTCAGGTGGCAGATATAAGAAGGAAGTGCTGGTGGACGGACAGAGTCATTTATTACTGATCCGGGAGGAGCCGGGGCCACCTGATGCACAGGTGCTGTTATATATATGTGTGTGTGTGAGAGAGAGAGACAGCAGTGAGGATGCATAATACCTGCAGCTCTCATCATCCATCAGCCTCGTGCCTGCTGAGCTAATGTGTTTCTTCTTCTCCTCTCACCGTTACAGTTCAGCAGCTGGGTTGACGCAGTGATTCTGGTCTTCAGTCTGGAGAACGAGGCCAGTTTCCAGGAGCTCTACCAGCTCTACAGTCAGCTCAGCGCACACCGCACAGACGTCCCGGTCATAGTGGTCGGCACGCAAGGTCAGTATAAGTGCATAAATCAGATGAATCACGGCCACAGATTTACATATACTGACCCCTAAAACGTCTCTCACCTGCAGTCAGAGGTAAAAATACAGCACATTAAAGCACTCTGTGGAGTTTTTACCAGTAGTGTTGCTATGGAGCGATGACTTTAGTAACATTCCTGCAGATGGTTTCACATTATCCACTGACTGACAGATGAGGGGAAATGTGCCAAGAAAAGTACTGATGCACAACCACCAAAAATAAAAAAAAACAGTTTTATTTAATGTATTTTATTGAGTTTAAAGGATTCAGATTCTGTTTATAGTGTAATATTTATAATGCCAAAAGCAAACTGTTGAAAGATGATGTTTATGTTTGGTGCAGAGCTAAATGAAGAACATATTTTCTGATGCAAAATGAGTCAATTTGATGTTTTGTTGCTCATTATATGACTAGACTATTTAGTAACATGTCCTTCATTTCTGACAGTTTCTTTTTGAATGAATGATTAGAAGAAACTTGAGCTGTGTTTCAGAAAGGAAATCTTTTATGTGGCAGATTTTATTTTGGTAGGCTACAGAAGTTATTTGTTTGCAATGTGATGGAAAATGTTTTAGCTCTTGTTCATGTTTGACAAAGGTTTCACCAACTAAGATAAGTGGAGATCTTCCTACTTCCTACTGATCATCTGTGGTTTTCTAATCAACATTAGTACAGTCATTAACAAGCCTACGCCCTTTACATTTTGTCAAGCACACGTCATAGTGGAAATCATACTCTCTACATGTCACCTCCACAAAATGAGCTGCTTTAAAGACTTTGGATCGGTTATTTAAAAAAATACTTGTTTCTATGTAGTTTTAGTAACGAAAGCTGAGAGATTGTTCTCAGTTTCTATGAGCGAAGAGTTTAGAGAGTGACCTGAGAGTCTACTAGTCTACTACTCACTCACTTTCTTATTAATTAACTATAGTCCAACTTAATTTGACTTTAAGGGCTTTACAGTCTGTACAGTTTCTCGCCTTTAGACCCTCGATTCACGTGAGGAAAAACTAAACTGAATAATGTAAGAAACCTCAAGAAGAGGAGGGATTCCTTTTCCAAGATGGACAGACATGAAATAGATGCCGTGTGTACTGAATGGACCAAGATAGCAAAATGAGAATATATATTATACACAAAATGTCATGTCCCATTTAAGTTATTGATTTCACAAATATGTAGCTAATAAATTTATGGCTATGTGGTCTCGGAGCTCCACTAAACTATTTAGGATTAATAAAGTTCTACGTCTCTCATTCTGTCACTGAACACATTCTAAGCCTGTATTGTAAACACTACCTTGCCTACTCACTAATCTGTCATCATTTCTATTTTCATTCAGATAAAATAAGTAGCACCAACCCCCGTGTGATAGAAGATCAGCGAGCCCGACAGCTGTGCATCGATGTGCGTCACTCACTGTTCTACGAGACCTGCGCCACCTACGGCTTCAACGTCGATCGAGTGTTTTCAGAAGGTGAGTCGACTCCGATTTGATCAACACAAACAAAAGACAGGATGAAGAAAAACTACTTGATGCTCACTGATAGTTGGGGTTGTGTTTTTTTTATCAGCTGCTCAGAAGATTGTCACTCAGAGGAAGCAGGCGGCGCTGCTGGCCTGCAAGTCTCTTCCCAACTCTCCAAGCCACTCTGGAGGCTCCACACCTGGATCAGCGTCCTTCCCTGGCCAGGTACCGCAGGCTAACAGCTCTACTGTCCTATAAACCCACCTATTTAGTCTATTTTAAGACCCACTTCAGACCTATTAAACCCACCTCACACCACAAAAAGACTCTTTGTAAATCTTGAAGTATTAATAAGTTCAGGTGTGAAACATACTCAGTAGTTGCTCTCCAATTTGGGTAAACACAATCTTTTCCCAGTCTAGACAGATATTACATAAGATGTGATAAAAATAGGGCACAGATGAAAGTCATCCGCTGTCACTATTATTGTTTAAATGTGTGGCTGACAAATCTGGGGCTAGGCGGCCTCCTGAACTCCTTAAATCAAACTAGTCTCCTCCTCTGTCTTCAGCTGTTGCCACGATGCCAGTGTTTTCTCTCATTTTAACTGAGCATCTTTGTTTCTCTGCTCAGCTCTGTAGAGTTTAAACAGCTCTGATACTCTCCTGTTATCAAACTACTGTAGAGATAAAATCACCTTTTGAAAAAGGAGAAATGAACACAATGTAGGATTCTCTCAGTGGTTAAACATTCATCTGAGAGAAGAGTTACATGCATTATAAAATTAAAACCATATATCAAACCGAAATCTAATTTTAAACACCAACCCCCCGAGCCCAGTTCATCACTCCCTCTCTACATCCATCCTGCCTCCGTGCGTTTTTATATCCCCCCGTCTTCACGACTGAAAAATTCATGCTGTCGATCATCGCCCACTTTTTGTAAAAACCTGTTTCACCTGTTTTACCCATTTCATCTTTCAACACACATTCTCACTTGTCTCCATACTTGTCTTCCTTCCACCTACGCCCTCCACTCCCATCTCCCATCTCCTGACCTCCTGACCCCCCCCCGTCGACCTCCACCTCCACCTCAACCCTCCCATCATCATCTCAGTCCACTAATGGCCCGAGCAGCGGCTACGCCTACTCCCTCCCCTCCACCCCTGTGGTCGGTCACAGAGAGATGAGGGTTGCAGCGGGAGAGGGGGGAGGCAGCATGAACTCCCGCTCCCACAAGAGCATCCCGAGACGGCCCTCTCTCTTCAAGGTCAGTCGTAGCCAACCTTTTTTATCCTCCTGTCATCTCTCACTATCATTTCACTCCGCTGTGCTCCCCTTGTTTGGCTCTTTTCTGCTGAAACCTGCTCTTTTTTTTAATCATTTTTAAACACACGTCCCTGATGTTGCATCTCTTTCAGAATCGGGACCCAGATAAGAAAGCAGCTGATTCCAAAGGAGACCAGAGCAGCACACGCGGCGTTCCCCTCAAACAGGTTTGGTTACAATCAGTAAAAACAGAAAACAAATAAACACTGAATATTCAATAAAGTATTTACATGCTTCGGTTTGCTCGCAGCACGATACAAATGCACAAATTCCCTCCTCAGCAACAAGGTGGGACAAAGCTGAACAAAAACTCTCTTGTCTATTTATTTCACGTTACATAATCAGCACAAAAAAAAAATCTGTTGTTTCATCCTCCTCAACCTTTCTCAAGGGTGTGCTATTAATACAGTGGAAGTGCTTTCAGCTATTGTTGCTGCAACACTTAGAAGACATCGCATCTCTAAATTTAGGCCCGATCCTGAGTGTGTGTGATTCGTTTTGTAGCGAGTGCGGTGACCTTCGTTGTGTTTTTTTTTTTTTTGACAGAGCATCCTTTGGAAGAGAAGTGGCAGCTCTCTGAACAAGGAGTGGAAGAAGAAATACGTCACCCTGTCCGACAAAGGCACGCTGTCTTACCACTCCAGCGCCAGTGTAAGAGAACACCGCAAGACTGATCAATACGGCAGTAAAACACAGTGAAGCATCAGCTAACGGCCGAGAGGGTTTTCAGTGTGAATCAGCCTCAGAAAAAATGGGGGTTTATTGTCGAGCAAGATTGCACATATAAGGGATTTAGTATTGGCGTTGTGGTGGATAACAGACACAATACAGACAAGTCATCCTAATCTAAAAAAGAAAGAAACTTACAGTAAAATTACAGTTTTAAATTTGACATATATGGGAATTAATTGAAATGTGCAAAATATTGACCAGGAATGTGCAGATGTTCATAGTGTAAATAATATAATGCCATGTGCAATACTTCCACTTCTACTACTACTACTACTACTACTAATAATAATAATAATAATACAAGTTGCATTAATTTAACACATCGTATCAGATCAAGAGTCACAGATGTGCAGATATGAGACTATGAATGGTTATTAAGCTTTTTAGATTAACTGCAGTCAGGCCACATTCATCTTAACAGCCCTTTAATTGCTTTGAACCGGCTCAGCTTCATATTGATTTTTTTTTGTTTGAGTGATTTAATATTTGTGCAGAGTCTCCAGCACCACGAGGAATAGGAACATCAAGCGTTAAAGAAAAAACAGCTTAAAATGAAAACTGCAGTGTGCTCATGTACTGTAACTTATCTTAAACAGCAGCAACATGTTGTGTGACCACTTGCTGTTTATAAATATGCGAGATGCGTCTTAACTTCCTGCCACTATGCAAAAGTCCCACCGCCTGATGGAGGTTTGAGAGATGTCAATCATGATGCAACATCCCCCTTTTATTAATATATCGTCCAATAACTAATTATACAACAAATGATCAGTAAAATGAGCACTTGGACAAACATCTGCATGATAAGAATGATCTAAAATGGTGTATATTTGACGTGAACATTTGTGACGGTTGATCGTTCATTAAACCCCCTCCTCTGAACACCAACTATCCAATTACAGCATAGCAACCGTAACTAGGCACAACTGGATTGTCAAGCTTTGGTTTCTCTATTAGTTGAAATGGTGAATGTGTATAATGTATAAAAAAAGAGTTTGGATGTTCTTTTTTATATCCTCTTTAAAATCCAAATTAAAGAGCGAACATATAAAGAATTTATTAGATATCATGTATGCTGCAAAATTAGCATTTCCTGCTAACACAGTGTTACTTCAATTAGATAAATAGAAAGAGCTAGCTCACAAAATATCTGCAAAAAACACTTTTTCATCTGCTAGAAATGAGAAGCCTGACTACTGTCTGACATCAAATATTGAAAATAACCAAGAATTTTGATGCTAAATCTGACACTTTGATCATTGTAAACTACATTTGTGCCAAGTGACAAGTCTGACAGGTGCATAGCAACAGTAACTAAGGATGGTGGGGCTTAGCTAATGTCAATGGTAATGCTTAAATGTGTGTTAACTTATTATAGCAGAAGAAGAAAAGAGTCATAAGGTGTCAGTATCACAGTAATATCTATCTAAACCTGACAAACATTACCTAACATTAATTTGTTAATATCTTTTATTAATAGGAAGAATGACGAATGATGAATGTGTTACCCAGTATCACATGTACTGAACCACCTCTGTCTAATATGAGTGATATTCTGTATTACATATTCAGGACTATACGCAGAATATCCACGGAAAGGAAATCGACTTGTTGCGTGTGACAGTGAAGGTTCCTGGGAAACGTCCTCCGAGAGCCGTCGCTCCTGCGGGACCCTCGCCTGTCCCCCAAGGCGGTGTACCTGGAGTTAATGGGCTGAGTAAGGACTCGACAGCTGCTGATAGCACTAGCACAGGTACATCTACTAGTGTGCATGTTAAGAGAGTGTGTAAAGGTTGGTATTATTCTGTATATTCCCTTTTAAAAACCAAAACTAACAAAAGTTCATTCCTAACCGCTGTTTAATTTTTTAAAGTCTCAGTAATAAAATGAAAGCAGCTTGGCACTGTACTTTCTTGCAAATTAACCCTCAAATAGGAGGAAACAGTGAATTTATTAGGGACTATTTTAATTGGGGGATTAATACACATAAATAAAATGCATTATTTATTTATATGCGCCTTTCAAAGCACTCAAGGACACCTTACAAGACACACATAAAAAAACAACAACAGTACATCAAACATAATAAAAATCAGCAAACATTAAAGTGGAAGTTAGTGCTTTAGGGAGTATTTAGGGCATCAGAACTTTATACATGTAAAATAAACTACCACCTAGTGCAGCACTATTAGATTATAATTGTTCTCCACTTCAAATCAGGAGAGAAATATCTTTCATCCACTCCATCTATCTAACGGCTGTAGTTACAAATGACCTTTCATTATAAGAGTTCACAATGTAATAAATATAACACGGACATGTAATAATAAGTTCAATAAGTTCCCTCTGTTGCTCTGTCTCAGTAATTCCCCCAAACAGCTCTGGGCATTGTAGTTTCCAGTAAACAGATAAGAGGAAATAGTGAATTTGTCAGGGACTTTTTTCCCCCCAGTGACGTATTAATACACATTTAGTGTTTTAGGGAGTATTTAAGGCATCAGAACGTTATACAGGCGAAATAAACTACATGTGAATAAAGTTACATGCCACCTCATGCAGCACTATTAGATTATATTTCCTCCACACTGCAAATCAGGAGAGAAATATCTTTCATCCACTCCATCTATCTAATTAGTTACTAATTACCTTTCATTATAAGAGTTCATAATATAATAAATATAACACGGACATGTAATAATAAGTTCAATAAGAACCCTTTATTGCTCATTCTCAGTAATTCCCCAAAACAGCTCTGGGCATTGAACAAATAGGAAATAGTGAATTTGTTATGGCTTTTTTTCTTCTTCTAATGAGGCATTAATACACATTTAGTGCTTTAGGTATTATTTGTTTCTTAAACTTCTGTACTTCAGCTTAAAGCATAATTACTGTTTTTTACAACCTGGACCTTATTTCTAGCATAAAATACAATCATTTACTCACCCAGACAACTTTGGTGTCATTTGAAGTCGTTCAGATGAAATTAGCTCCAGTGGTGCGCCGCGTATTCACCCTATTACGCCCCGCCCATTTTTAACGGCCTTTTTTCTTCCGCATTGTGTTGGAACTTCCGGTCAGCTAGTTCCGGTTAGCTAGTGTGAGGTACCTTAAGATGGACGTTGCCTGGGCAGAAACAAGCGATGCTGTTCGTAGTAGTGGAGGTGAAATGTTACTACACCCTAGTCTAATAACGGAGTGGATGGACGACATGAGGAGATGGCCCCATGTGATGTACGGCGATATTTTTAATTATAGATATTATATTTATATATATATATATATAGAATTACATATATTATTATTATAATATATATGTGTGTAATTGTGTGAGTTGTAGTACTTAGCTGTCATATCCTTAATCCTGCTTTCCTTGTACTATTACAACATTTAAAGCGAGCATAGATGCAAGTTTATATCATGCAGTTCAGAAAACTAACGTTAACCACTTAACGCACGCTGTTCCGTCTACGGAACGGGACGGATGTTAGGAGGTAGCCACAAGTTCTTCTGAATGTTTTAAACACCAACCCTTAAACATATATATTCATGCCGTACATCGTTGGAAAGCTTAGATTGTCCTGATTCATTCAAGACCACTCACGACTTATATGGTTGCTCACAGCCGTAATAGTATTAGCGATTAGCTCGGCTAGCCCCTGAGCTAAGTAAGAAAAGCTATAATGCC
>NC_070581.1:28709663-28767163 GCF_027409825.1 Scomber japonicus | reverse complement strand
TAATCAATAAATGTGATAAGATGCTGTTTGATGTGTTTTAATCGAAGCATCCACACAGAGGCGAAGGTGGATTTTAAATACCATTTGTTCTAGCAGTACAAGTAACTGTGTGGACATAAATAAATGATTTGAATGTGTGTGTGGGTGTGTGTTTGTGTTTGTTGTTTGTTGTTTTTCAGGCGAGGAGGAGCAGCCAGAGTGAAGCCGTAGCGCTGCAGGCCATCCGTAACGCCAAAGGCAACGGTCTGTGTGTGGACTGTGAAGCACCGAGTGAGTTCTTACATGTCGTGTCTTTCCCCCTCCGGCTGCAGATTGACTCTTTATGATGATGATGATCCTGCTTTTCATAACATCACCATCCACAGCCTGCAGCCATGTCACAGTTTACACACTTGTTCATCTCTACTCAGTAATCTTTTCCCAGTTCATTATGGGCTTACGTCCTTTAATATTAATGATAATGATAAGTTTATTCATGTACAGTAACACGTTTTTAAAAACAGACAAAGCAAAGGTAGTGCAATGAAAAAGCAAAGTCACATGACACAGACAGTGAAAAACAATAAAGAGTTGATAAAAAAAAGATTAAAAGATGACGTCTGTAGAAATTAGTTTTAAGAAGAGATTTAAAAGCGGTCACTTTTTCTGCGAGCCTTATCTCCTCAGGCAAAGCCGAGGGGTCCTGATTTAAGCCTCAACTTCGTGTTAGCTACAGTAGCAATGAACCACCTGACGATGTAAGGCTGCAGGCTGGCTGGTGTTATAGCTTGGAGCCAGAAATGATCAGTAAAAATCTTAAAATCATTCCTAAAACAGACAGGGAGAGAAGATTTAGATGATGTGATGTCGTTTTTTAAAAAGCTGAGCTACTGCCTTCAACTAATGTGAAAGTGAGAGAGGAAATGCTTTATATGCTCTAATAATCAGTCGGCTCTTCTTTGGATGCGTCTCTCCTTGAAGATCCCACCTGGGCCAGTCTCAACCTCGGGGCGTTGATCTGCATCGAGTGCTCGGGGATCCACAGAAACCTTGGGACTCACCTGTCTCGCGTACGCTCGCTGGACCTGGACGACTGGCCCGGAGAGCTCACACAAGTCCTGGCCGCCATCGGAAACCACACGGCCAACAGCATCTGGGAGAGCTGCACACAAGGCAGGACCAAACCCACGCCCAGCGCAACACGGTGAGTGGAACATCGTCAACCTCAAAGCGTTTGGGAGGCGGGGGGGGGTCTTTCATATCATCAACCATCAGACTGTACAACACCACAGCTCCCAGTACTTCCCAGTACCTCCCAGTAAAACATACCCAGGGGCAACTCAGTGTGCTTTACTCTGAGACATTACATAAACCAGAGGTGTCAAACTCATTTTCATTCAAGGGCCACACACAGACCAATTTAATCTCATGTGGGCCGGATCATTAAAGAGATGGAGGGTAGGAAGGAAGGAAGGAAGGAAGAACAGATGTATGAAAGGTATATGAAGGACAGATGGAAGGAAGGAAGGAAGGAAGGAAGTAACGAAGAAAGGAAAAGGGGAATGTAGGGAGGAAGGACAGAAGGAAGAAAGAAAGGAAGGTCCGATGGAAGGAAGGACAGAAGGAAGAAAGGGAGGAAGGAAGGAAGGAAGGACCGATAGAAGAAAGGGAGGAAGGAAGGACAGAAGTATGAAAGGTATATGAAGGACAGATGGAAGAAAAAAAAGGAAGGACCGATGGAAGGACAGAAGGAAGGAATGAACGAACAAAGAAAGGAAATGGGGAAGGTAGAGAGGAAGGACAGAAGGAAGAAAGGACAGATGGAAGGAAAGTGGGCCGGATTGCACCTCTAGATGGGCCGGTTCTGGCCCGCGGGCCGCATGTTTGGCTCCCCTGACATAAACAGTAAGAATTGGAAGCATAAAATATACAATTAAAAAATCAAATAACATCCAATTATAATAGAAAGTATAAGTGAACAGTAAAAATTGGAAGCATTAAAGCATATAATTAAAAAAAAGAACCCAATTATAATAAAAATAAAACAAAGTAAAGAAAAATAGAAAGAAAACATTAGACTAAAATAGAGCATAAAATATGAGAGTGCAGCATAAAATAATGATTTGCATTAAAATGAATGTCTAATATCTTAACATGGAACTTCTGCATATTGCACATTTATAAATATATTGCACATTTATTTACACCAGAGATTGTTTACTGTATATTTCATTTAATTACTTTCATTCTTTTTTCCACTGTACCGCTGTCAATTTAAATTTCTCCCAAAGGGGATCAATAATATACTTCTTATCTCATCTTATCTTATCTTACCTTATCTTACCTTATCTTATCTTATCTTATCTTAAAGAACTACAGATTTATAGGTTGAAGACATTTTCTTACCTTCAAAGTCTCTGGTTTCTGCTCAGGCCTTTATGGTTATAAAATTAAACTTTCTTGAGAGAGTTTCAGTAATCTATTTTCTATATTTGTCTTAGTGTCAGTAAGTCTCATGTGCAGAGACAAACCAACAATAAACTGATCAATTTACAGTATAAGTATCGTGTAATGACAGCGATCTTCTTCCTCTTTTTATCTTCTCTCTCTCTCTCTTTCTCTCTTTCTCACCACTGCATCTTGTCCTCTAAAAATATGTTATCCTCTCTGTCTTGCTGTCCTCCTTTTTTTGGCTCCCCATCTATTCTCTGCCAAGCTGGTGTTAGCTCACTACTCCGCCAGCTGGCTTACTCTTCTCCCATAGTTAAGCTATGTGCTAGTGCTACGTTAGCATGTGTACTAGATGAGGCATTGCTACGCTACGCTAGGCTACTTTACTAGATTACTACACTGTACTGTAATGCTACTGCCTGTATGCCACAAGAGGAGGTTTCAGCTAGACAAGTACAAGCTAGTAGGTGTTTGATGATCATATCACCCCCATCCTAAAATCCCTTGACTGGCTCCCTGTCCCACTCAGAATTGAGTACAAGGTCTCCCTCCTCACCCACCAGTGCATTCACGGACATGCCCCCCTATACCTTAAAGAACTCCTCACCCCCCTGACCTCCTCACGCACCCTTCGCTCTAAAAACAAAAAAAACCCTCCAAGACTCCAGACCCAAGCTCTGCACCATGGGTGATTGGGCCTTTTCCTCTGCAGCCTGAGGGCCCCACAGACTGCACTGTGTTTTAAAGAGACCTAAAAACTTATCTTTTTACTAAAGCATTTTGCTAAGTGTCTTTTATATGTTCTCTTTTAACCTTTTCTTTTTCTTTTTTCTTTTATTTTCTGCTCTGTAGCACGTTGAGATTGTTGAAATGTAAAGTGCACTACAAATAAATCTATTATTATTATTATTATTATTATTATTACTCGGCTAGTGTTCATTCTCTGGGGAGCAGTTCTGTGTAAAGTAGATGCAACTGAGCATGTGCGGGAACGCTGCCAAACTTCATTGAGAAAATAACAAAGTAGAACAAAGTCTAAATAAACTACCATTACTGTAATCTTTGTGGTGAAGGAACATGTCACTGAGTGTAGTGATGTGGCTCATTGATGTGTTTTTAATAGTTTTTGGACAATAATGGAGGTCTCCACCATAGAGGAATAAGATACATCAGGTTTTAGACACACATGATATGAGTTCATTGTCGGTTTAGCTCTGCATGTGAGCTTTGTTGAGATCGCCAGCTGTATAGTTTCACAGTGGATATCTAATTTATATGTGTTACATCAAGGTCAACACCGCCATTGAATATAAGGACTGAATTTGGTGCATTCAGGTGCGTGTAGGAAACATCAAAACTTCAGAGGCAGAATAATAAACGATTTACTGCATGAAACCAAATCCACATTCGTCTTTACACATCATCAATTTTATCCTTTTTTAACAACATTTGAATTGAATGAAGTGTTTTTGGGAGCTGACTCACATATCTGAATATCTGAATGTCTGAAAGTCTGAATTTCCCACAAGTAAAAACACAAGACACTGAAACACTGTTCTGGTCTTTGATGAATTCCTACTTGTGCTTTCTACTTCTTCTACTTAGATGTGTGACTTTAAATCTAAACCACAAATATGTAGTTTCAGTTACTCTGAATTTGCACCTGTTTTTATTTAAAAAAAACAAACATTTGGCAGCATGAGTAACTAAACAATTGACATATTAAAATATCAAAATGAAAGTCACTAAAGCATGCACCGTGGCAGCTTTGATCATTAAAGCTGGTGTCACGGTGCATGCTTTAGTGACTTTCATCTTGATATTTTAATATGTGTGTGTGTATATTTATATGCATGACCGACTCTCCTGTGTGTGTGTGTGTGTGTGTGTGTGTGTGTGTGTCTTTTTTTACAAGTGAGGAAAGAGAGTCCTGGATTCGTGCTAAGTATGAACAGCGGGCGTTTGTGCCGCCTCTCCAGCCGGCGTCGGGGGACAGTATGCCGGACTGGCTGCTGTCTGCGGTGATGGAGAGAGATCTTCCCAGGCTGCTGCTCCTCCTGGCACACAGCACCAAGGATAAAATCAACGCTCCTTCGCCGCCTCGCACGGCCCTGCACGCTTCTTGTCAGCTGGGAGATGTTGTCATGACCCAGCTGCTCGTCTGGGTGGGTTTCTCCTCTTTGATGCCTAATAATCCACATTTTTATATTCTTCTTTCTCAAATATAATAAATTATAGACTTTAAAAGGGCAAAAAAAAGCTTCACATTAAAGTAGAAGTAGTCTCACCTTGACCATATTAACTGCTAAGGGGGCTCGAGGGCAGACATTTGCTGCAGGGACCTTGTTGGCCACCTGTGCTTTGTGTCACCTTCAAGTTCCTCAAACATAGTAGGTTAATTCCAGGTTTGAGAAAAGTCCCTGCTGATGGTTCAGGAACTATTTCGGTGGAGCTTTCTGTCCTCGATCGGTCAAGGGGACAGCTGCGTCAACTTCTGCACCGCTTCATTCTCAAATTAAGGAAGTGTTTTTTTAGATAAGAAGGTAAAGAAGTGAGTGAAGGACAGAAATTTGAACTTTACTTGATATTTTTATTGCAGTGTCGAAGCAAAAAATAAACAACTATCAAACAAACTGATGTAGAGACAGACTTTCTGGAGGCTTATAGTCAGAGGCGTCGAACAGCAAACAGGAAACACCAAAAAAAACAAAAAGAGTTGTTTATCTCATGTGTGAAAATAATTTTAACCTGCTTAAACTTCTCGATTCTTCATGTGCAGTGGGAACATAAATATGCAAAAGAGACTTCTAACTTCCTGTTTATTCGTCACTGCTCCAGGACAAACAGAATAGATATGAGCCGATAAAGTATTCTCCTTTTTTTTGGGTAGTTTCTTGCTTTGGCTGGTCGGTGTTATATCCTTGAATCCTACAGGCAAACACACTCATCCTCTAGGTGTGCATTTCACAGCACACACTGTTCCAGCTTGAATCAATATTTAATCTATAAATAATCTTCGGCAGAGCAAATATCATGTTCTTCTCTCTCCTCCTCCCTCCCCCTCTACAGTATGGAATCGATGTGAAGGCGAAAGACAGCCAAGGCCAGACCCCAATGATGATGGCGAGAAAGACGGCGAGCAAAGGCTGCATCGATATCCTGCATCAACACGGCTGTCCCAACGAGACGTCCCCCACCACCACTGCCACGCCGATCCTCGTCCGTCGCTCCAGCACTGCCAGCCTGGGGCGAACCAGCTCCAGGAAACGGATGACGTAGCCTGGACCGAAGACGCTATATATACCGCACATGACGACGACGATTGGATGGATGATGATGCTCGTAGTTTAGACTTTACCTTTTAAAAAAAAACAACAAAAAACGTGCATACAGGCAGAGCTGACTTTGCAAGAGGGGAGGGGTGTAAGAAAAATAACAGGACTATATAGCATAGTATTAAAGATTTTAAAAATTGTGTTTCCGAAGACTGAACAACATATCAAACAACTTAAAAAAGCAATACTCACTGAATTTATCGATATTGCTGAAATACTGTGTTGTTGTTGACCTCAAAATGACTCAAGTAGATTTGTAGCTGTCTTCTGTAATTTTAGAGCAGGGCAGACAGTCGCTTCTGCTTCTGTTTCACTTCCTCCAGAAGAAGTGCAATAATTCAGCTATGACGACGAAAAAGCAACAAGTTTTGAACACGGATAGAGAAGAGAGAAAAACTGTGTTGGATGACTGTACGACGGTCTCGAGAGCGTACGTGGCGCTTTTTCTTTTTTTGTTCAGATTTGTGGTGACTGGACCAAAACAGCTTTTTTTTTTTTTTTTTTTTTCTTTTTTGGCTTTACAAATAAGACATAAACCTGCAATATGTCATGTTGTTAGTTAATGTGTGCCTGTCGCAGCAGTACAAAAGGTCGATTTTGGCCATTATAAACTGTTTTCCAGTGACGAATCAGCTGAGATAATAAATATGACATTCTGCTTAGACTTAGAAAAAATGAATGGTTTTGAAGATGAATTATGTCAGTGTTACTCTCACAGGTCAAAGATATCGCATTTTAATATACTGTAAATGTACCTATACTACATACTTAATGTTAAACGCTGTAACGAAGACACAACTGAAAAAATCCGACTCAATTTTTGTAAATGATTTCTTACTGGTAGTTTTGAAAATACGTCCAGTTTGTTTTTCATCGTCTTTTATAATTTCCTATTCTCTTATATGTCATAAAACGCATAAAAAAACCAGTAAGCAGAACATTATGTGAACATGTGACTCTTTGTTAAAAGGTTTTATTTCGGGGTAGCCAGAAAAACTACATGATGACTTTTTGACATTATACACATTCATGTTGCTGTTGTGAAAGTCAATCCCACAAAAAAAACAAAAAAACATTTACAGTGAAATATGAAGCGGTTACAGGTGTCACTGTTGCTTTTGACACTTTGTGGGTCGTGTGAATCCCTCAAAGAAATGGTTACCGGAATAAAATAAACTTTTTTTTAATTAGCATTATCACGATTTTTGATTGTGTTTTTATTTTGTCTTTGTGTGTAGGACCAAACCTCCTTTGCTCCTTCCTCCTTCCATCCTTCCTTCCTTCCTTCCTTCCTTCCTTCCTTCCTTCCTTCCTTCCTTCCTTTCTCCCTTCCTTCCTTCCTCCTTTCTGTCCTTCTTTCCTTCCTTCTCTCCTAAATTCCTTCCTTTCTCCTTTCCTTCCTCCCTCCTTACTCCTTTCCTTCCTTCGTCCCTCCCTACTCCTTTCCTTCCTTCCTTCCTTCCTTCTTTCCTCCTTTCCTTCCTCCCTCCTTTCCTTCCTCCCTTCCTTCCTTCCTTCCTTCCTCCTTTCTTTCCTTCTTTCCTTCCTTCCTTCCTTCTCTCTGGACTGATTGCGGTGTGGTTTCGACATTAATAATCTGCAGAGCATTAACCCTCCTGTCCCCCCCCCGAGTCAAATTGACCCCATCTCTTTTGACTGTTCCTTCTTTCTTCCCTCTTTCTTTAATTGTTCCTTCCTTCTTCCCCTCCTCCCCTCTTTCTTTGCTCCCTCCTCCTTCCTTCCTTCCTCTTTTCGTCCTTATTCCTTTCCTTTTTGCTTTCCTTCCTCCCTTCCTTCTCTCCTAAATTCCTTCCTCTTTTCGTCCTTACTCCTTTCCTTCCTTCCTTCCTTCCTCCTTTCTGTCCTTCTTTCCTTCCTTCCTTCCTTCCTTCCTTCCTTCCTTCCTTCCTTCCTCCTTTCCTTCCTCCCTCCTTACTCCTTTCCTTCCTTCCTCCCTCCCTACTCCTTTCCTTCCTTCCTTATCTCCTAAATTCCTTCCTCTTTTCGTCCTTCCTACCTTCCTTCCTTCCTTCCTCCTTTCCTTCCTCCCTCCCTACTCCTTTCCTTCCATCCTTCCTTCCTTCCTTCCTTCCTCCTTTCCTTTCTCCCTGCTTACTCCCTTCCTTCCTTCCTTCCTTCCTTCCTCCTTTCTTTCCTTCTTTCCTTCCTTCCTTCCTTCTCTCCTAAATTCCTTCCTCTTTTCGTCCTTCCTTCCTTCCTTCCTTCCTTCCTTCCTTCCTTCCTTCCTTCCTCCCTTCCTTCCTCCCTCCCTTCCTTCCTTCTCTCCCTTCCTTCCTTCTCTCCTTACTTCCTTCCTCTTTAGTAATACATGCAGAATGTTTTGAGATTAAGAAAGAAAAAAAAACTAACGAAAGATAAATATGTAATAAAACTCATAAGAGGGCCCTCCTATTGAATATGTTATATGTTTGGACATTTTAGTGTTGGTACATTCAAGTCTACATAAAATATATTGTTTGATATCAGCTCAAAGAAAGACTGAATATAACATTTTGACAGCAGCAGTCATATTCGCTGATTTGGAAAAGATAAAGATGTATTTTTCCAAACTAAAGCAGCTTGACTGTAGACGATCAGTAAAGTAACAATTCCAAAGTAGACTTTTGATTAGTGAAGATAAAGTTATCATTTTTTCCCTTTAAAGGACCAGTGTGTACAATTTAGTGATATCTAGAACTGACTGAATACCCTCCCTCCTCCTCTCCTCGTACCTGTGAAGCTTGTAAAAGAAACTGTAATGAAAACGAGACAGCCCCTCTCTAGAGCCAGTGTTTGGTTTGACCCTTCTGGGCTACTGTAGAAACATGGCGGTGCAACATGGCGGCCTCCATGAATGAAGACCTGCTCCCGATGTAGATATAAAGGACTCATTCTAAGGTAACGAAAACACAATAATTCTCATTTTCAGGTGATTATACACTAACTAAAACACACTTAGTTGTTGTAAAGTTGTAAAAATAAATCACACAATCATCCAGCCACGTACCTCAAAGCACTCGGGGAGCTCTTGCAGACCATCAGACTGTACAACACCACAGCTCCCAGTACCTCCCAGTGTCTCCCACTAGAAAAGACTGATGCTGTCCTTACTGTAAATCCCAGGAACATTGCACTCATGTATATAATCTCAGCAACTTCTGCATATTGCACATTTATATATAGTGCAGATTTATTTACACAGAGATTGTTTATTGTATAGTATTTTATTTTATTTTATGAATTTCTCCCAAGGGGGATCAATAAATATGCACCTTATCTTAACTTATCTTAATTGAATTACACATATTTTCTCAGTAGATGTAATGAATTACAGTTACATTTGACCCCTGACACACCCAGTTGCCCCTGGGTATGAAATGTGCTACACAAATAAAGCTGCCTTGCATATATATATATACATATATATATATATACATACATATATGGATAAAAAATCATATTATTAATTTATTAACTACAAAACCCCTCAAAGAACTGAAGATAATAAGGAAGTTAATACATTACAACTGAATAAATAAATAAAGATTAAATAAGTGTGTTCTGAGTATGGATGCATTAATAAAGCACTGTGGTAGCTCTACAAATGCAGGAGATGTATTTTTTATTTATTCAATTGCTTTATATATGAATACAAATTCATATTATTAATTTATTAACTACAAACCCCCTCAAAGAACTGAAGACAATAAGTAAGTTAATACATTAAAAATAAATAAATAAAGATTAAATAAGTGTGTTCTGAGTGTGGATACATTAATAAAGCACTTTGGTAGCTCTACAAAAGCAGGAGGATGTATATTTTATTTATTTATTTATTTATTTAACTGCAGTGACACTAACCTGCCGGTAGGAGGCGCCTGTGCGCTGCTGTCTTGTTGTTCTACGTCATCACAGCGCGACAGACGATGAAGAAGGTTTCTAATCAGTTGACACCGGAGAAGAAAAACAGAAGAGAAACAAAGGAGTAAAACACAGATAAAACCGTCTTTTAATGGGTAAGAAACTGTCACGATATAAAGGAGGCTCTTCTGTTAACCAGGAGAGGATTTTAAATGTGTTTAATGTGAGATATTAAGCTGTTAGTGAGCATATTTATTAATTATTATAATGTGTCTGGACTGTCTGAGAGTGAATAATCTGCTTCTGTTGTTATGATCAATGTATTAAGATGTGAAGTGAGAGTCTGATAAACACTGGTGAAGCTCAGCAGGATTTATTTGTAGGGGGTTAAAATGTTTCTGTTTCTGTTTGTTTACACCAAGCTTAAAAATATTCCTGCTTTCATTAATAATTAATACACTCACTTCTTTAACACTTAGAATATATGATAGATAGATAGATAGATACTTTATTAACATGTTACAGCAGCCACAATACAAAAACAGGCTAAATTATACACAATGACTACAGAAATATATAGAAAAATAAACAATACATATAGTATAGAGACTAGAAATATAACCATAACTATAATATATTGATGAATACACAGTAATTATAGTTATAATAAAAAACTTTATTTGTATAGCACCTCTCCAAAGTGAAATTACAAGGTGTTTCACATAATATAATATTAACATAATCAGATACACAGAAACATACAATACATACAATAATCAAGCATAAATAGATGGAATATTAAACAATAAATAAAACAACAAAAAGCAGCAAATATACAACATTATAATGATGACTGAAATGTCTGTACAGGTGGGTTTTTAAAAGCTTTTTAAAATGAGACGTTGGGCCTACAACAGCACAAGCAGTGTGATCTCCTTTAGTTTCAAACCTGTAATAACATCTGATTTGTAGATCTGAGGGATCTTAGTGCAGGATAAGGTGTGAGGAGTTCAGCGATGTAAAGTGGAGCCAGATCATGTACAGATTTGAAAGTTATTAACAAAACTTTAAATTGATTTCTTTAACGGAGCCAGTGTAATTGAGCCAGGACAGGAGTGATGTGTTTTCTGTTCAAAGCAAAGAGAGAAAGACTAATCTGACTGTTACAGCATGTTTCACACATCTCTGTCCTCTCTTCTGCCTCAGTGACAGTCTCTTATTTCTCCCCTCAGTCGGACTGTAGCACACCAGGAGCTGCAGCAGCAGGGATGAGGATCCGGCTGCAGGGTCCTGGCCACGCTGCCAGCCTTCTCACTGAGCTCAACCGCTGCCGCCAATCCCGCCAGTACTGTGATGTGTTCCTCCAGGTCGGCAACCGCACATTTGCAGCTCACCGTGCCGTGCTGGCCTGCGCCGGGACGTACTTCCGCAACCTGTTTGCCCGGGCGCCGACCGCGTCCACCACAGCCTTCTCTTTGGAGTTTATATCCCCGGCTAACTTTGAGAAGGTGCTGACGTTCGTCTACACGGGGGAAATCCTGACCGATCTCATAGATGTCGGGGTTCTGTACGAGCTGGCTGAGAGGTTGGGGGTTAGTGAACTGGTGAAGGCCTGTCATGCCACCTTCCCTGATCTGCAGGCGTCTGTGTCGGCGAGCAGTAAAGCCAGCAGTCCCAGAGACCTCCTGGACTCGAGCATGGTTGCCGCCGCCGCTGCTGCTGCTGCTTCCACGGTGGCTGCTGTCAGTGCTGCTTCAGTATCGGCGCCGTCTGTGTGTTCCTCTGCCGCCTCCTGCTCCTCTCTGTCATCGTCAGCTGGTCCGTCTGCCGCCCCGACCCCTGCTGCCGCTCCCTCGCCTCTTTTCCAAGCCAGGGCAGCCAGGACGGGCCGTGAAGCTCACAGCGGGGCTCTGTCTCTTGATCTGAAGGCAGAAGACCTCCAGTCTCATATAGGCTATGGGCATATGGCAGCAGATCATATTTTAACCAGCAGCCACTCCACTCAGAGTGACGGCGTGCTGCCTCCGGGGCCAGTGCTGCAGCTGAAGACTGAGCAGGGGCTGGAAGAGGAGGAGGAGGAGGAGGTTGCAGGAGGCAGCTGTGAGGAAGGTGGCAGAGATGGACGGATGATGGTTTCAGAGAGCGTAGGCAGCTCTTTGCCCCGGAGCAGCGACCCTGCGCCGTCTGACTCCTGCTCCTTCCCCGACTCTTCGGCTCAGCTCGGAGCGGAGGCCTGCGCCCCAACGTCATCCTCAGGAGAGCCGGTCGGCAGCCTGCAGGTTGGGTCGGTGGAGGGCGGCGTGGTGGACGTGCACAGAGACGGCAGGCTGATGTTCGGAGAGGTGGAGGAAGGAGAGAATGAGGAGGAGAGGGAGGTGCTGCAAGGAAACGGTACGATGGAGGGCACAGAGGAGGAGCAGTGGAGGCAGCTGGCGGGTGAGATCATCGAGCTGAGCGACGATGAGAACTTCATGGAGGAGGCAGACGAAGAGGATGATGAAGATGACCTTGTGTATGTGGAGAACGGAGAGGGAGGGAACTCAAGCAACCAGGTAATGTTGGTGTTTGTCAGCAATTAAATAATTCAGGTGAACATCGGTCAAAGAACAGAAGTAACGTTCTTCTCTCCTCCAGATGGCGTGCAACATGCTGTCCTGTAAAGCCTGCGCGGCGCCTCTTCCTGCGGACCCGGCAGCCATCAGACGACACGGCGAGAGCCACCTAACGGAGCTGGGGCTGTGCAGAGTGTGCGGGGCCTCGTTCCCGGACCGAGCCGCCGGGGTCACCCACTCCCTCACCCACGTGGGCGTGCAGCTCTTCACCTGTGAGATGTGCCACCTGCAGTTCTGCAGCCAAAACAAACTGCTGCGTCACCACCGTCAGACAGCTTCTAGCTACACGCTGCCGCAGGGGGCGCTGACCAACAGCGGCCAGGGTCAGAGCGCCGAGCTGCAGTGTGCCGTGTGCACCAAAACCCTCAGCAAGGACTTCCAGGTCAGTGAACATATATAAACTTATTATCAGGGTTGGAGCATGTCAGAGTAAATCAGGTCCAAAAAAATAGTTATTGAAAGTCATTTTTTTTTAAATTGTTGCTACATAAATATGAGTTCATTTTCTTTTTACTACAGAAAATGAATGTCTAAGTATTTTAACATCATCCATAAAGAGTCAGCTGCTGTTCACAGACACAGTAACTAAATGTTTCCGTTTATTTAACTTCAACTTCCTTTAACTGGTATTTTTGGCCACTTGGGTAAACAATGACACTGACTTTTAAGTTGATATGTTGAACTCGTCAGTAAACAGTCACTTATTTCCACATCCGGCAGTTACAGAGAAACATTATTATTCATTTGAAGCTTCTGTCCAGCTGCTGGATGTGAGTCAACACTTGTAAATGACTGAAAGGTGATTTTATGTCTGTGTAAAAATATAATACAAAATTAGTTGCCAATTTTCTTTTACCAAAATAATCTATTTAGATCTATATAGATGATTATTTGTCTCTTTTCAGGCACCATTGCCAAACATCTCTTAGCCCCAACTCTCAAAATGTGATAATTTTATGTTTTCTATCAGAACAAATTAAAAGTTTTTGGATTAAATGAGAAATTTGATGATGTCACTTTGGGCTTTTTTCACTGTTTTTCACTACAACGTTGGTGTTCTGTTATTCTTTAGATGAAGGCAGTAAATAAATAAGCACTGAGTCTAATAAACATGCATGGCTTTTCTCACATGAACATGGTGAAATCGGTTCTCTGGTACAAACGATACAAACAGCAGACGTCTCGACATACTGTGTGATTCATTTTGAGATGAGGGTCCAACTCTCCCAAAGAGCCATCTGATAGTAACATGGACAAAAAAATGAGAATATGAATTTACTCTTTAACCAACTGTTACACCTGCTGCTTTCATTTTAAATTCTCACATTCATGTTTGTGTCCCACCTCCTTCACAGACCGTTAGAGACCACCTGTTGAGCCACGTGTGTCCTCAGAGCCTGTGCTGCGGCGTGTGTCACCTCCCCCAGCTCTCCCTGTGCTCTCTGCTGTGGCACGCCCTCGCCCACCTCTCCTTGCCCGTCTTCACCTGCCCGCACTGCGCCCGCTGCTTCGTAGAGCGCCACATGCTGGACAGACACATGACCGCACACGCTGAGGAGGCGGCGGCGAAGGAGAGGGAGCGCTCGGTGCTCAGGGCTTACAGAGTCGGGGCAGATGGAGTCATGGGAGGAGGAGGAGGATTGGCGGGAATGGAGGAGCTGCATTGCTTTCTTTGCCCACAGACTTTCCGCTCCTCCTCTGCCTTTCAGTATCACCTCAACCTGCACACCACCGAGTCCCTGGGGGGTGGAGGAGGAGGCCCGGGTCAGAGCTGGTTGGGTAAACGTAAAGCCGATCAGTCTCTGGATTGCCCTCCGTCTTCCTGCTCCTCCTCCTCTCCTCGGGACGTTGGCGGCCTTGCGAAAATGAGCAACCTGGGTTTGGGTATGGGAATGGGCTTCGGCTTAACAGATAAGTTTTTTCATGGGCCGACACACAGCTTGACCTCCGGGGTCCTGACCAACGGGAGCTCTGGGCAGGACGGGGGAGTCGGAGCTGCGGGCGTTCGTGGGAAATGGTACAGATGTCGCTATTGCGGGAAGCGTTTCGCCCACTCGGGGGAGTTCACCTATCACCTCCGCATCCACACCGGGGAGAAACCCTACCAATGCAAAGTCTGCCTGCGCTTCTTCAGAGGCCGCTCCACCATGATCTGCCACCTGAAGACGCACGCCGGAGCTCTGATGTACCGCTGCACCGTTTGCGGCCTTTACTTCTCCACGCTGAAGCTGGTGTCGTCACATATGGAGCTCCACAAGGACCACCTGCCTCCGGACTTCAACATCGAGCAGACCTTCATGTACAATGATCACTCTAAAGAACCGCTGCCCACTGTGGACACCTGATAGACTGTGTGTCGCCTCTCTCTGACACCTCCTCTGTGTCTGGTTGTCGTGGACCATATACTGCATATAATAGACTTAGACTTGTAGAATGTAGTCGACATTTAATCCGTCAGATGCTGTTCACTGAGTCGACCTGTTTGTAGGTTTTAGTCTCTTTGAACTAAGATAAAGAGAAGCCACTTGGTGGCACTGTATCCTGTCTTGTGTCAGTGACAAAGGGAGAGACATCGACCCCTAAACAAGTCTGTATCTTTACAACTTAAATATCAGGATAGGTTTTTATGTCCGTGATTGATACATTACACTTATTAAAGTAGCACCTCATTGTAGCATAGAAATTTATTTTCCTATTTTTGCAATCACTATTTTCACACACTACAATTTTTTATGTGTCCTGTAAAGCTTCATTTTTCGCGCGTTTTTGCAAAATACAATGTAATATAATGTACGTGGCCACATGAAAGTTAAAAGTGGTAATTTGTCTTTGTCATTTAAACCATGAAAACATGTTTGTTGGTGTTATATCAGCAGTGAAGAAGCATCTTTATGAATGCTTTCAGATTATGCCATTTAGTGACATGCTGCATTCACTTGTCTGGAGCATGTGAAGTATGTCGTGCTGTAGAAACATGATATTTAAGTGCCCATCTACACATTTGTGTGTAATTATTTGTGTCTTACCTCATATTTATGATAATAGTGCAACTATTTATTGTTTATACGGCTTTATACATCTAAATTTCTGTATAAAAACTATGTTGGCCTTTTTAAAATGTTGTTTTAGATTTTGAAAAGAATGAAATAAATGCCTCTAAGAAGACTGTTCTCACACCTGGTTTTTAATCTGTTTTGGACGACCTTTCACAACGTCCTGAACCACAAAAACATCCATCACAATTTCAGTGGAATTAGCAGAATTCTGCATCGTATTATGAACCTCCTGCTTCCAGGGGCTCGTGACCTTTGCCCTTTGAGAGAACAGTCTCTTCCTGCCATTGTGCTATCTGTGGGCTGACACCCCCTCTTCCTTTTTCTTATTGTAAATCTTGAACATGACACATTCCAGGAATTGATGTTGCAGTAATAAGAGACCAACAGCGACAGCAAGCAGTGAGATTAGCCAAGTGCCAGAGCAGCGATCTGGCTCTGTAAAATAAACACATTAAGCTTCCAAACATGCACGTAGCCCAGTTTTTTTTTTTTTCATTGCCAGGCTCTGACGTCATGATAACAAAGTACAGAAGTCAACTCAGCTTTCTCAGCTTACATGGATACAAACAATGTTTCAGGGAGTTTTATTGCATGTTAACAGGTAACCAAGTTACAGCACAAACTAGATGACAGCAGCAACCAGAGACAGATGAGCATCAGGCAATCTGAGCCAATGTTTACCTGCAGGATTTGTTATGAAATGCAACAGCGGTCTATTCAGTTACATTACAACATTTGCAAGATATTTATAAAGATATGAGGGTTGCTTTAATCTGGCACTGGACAGACAGCGGACTTATTTACACACATTCCTCTTCTTCTTCCTTTAGTTCCTGTGAATTTCCTGCTCGCCTCTGTTTAAAATTGTGGTTGGATACATGATTAAAAAGAAAAAAAGAGGAAGGAAGTTAATTATGAGAGGGTGATGTTGGTAATCTCTTACATAACAAGAAACAGCACAGTGAGTCTATGACCAGAGTGAGACGATACGTTGTTCAATCTTTGCCTCTGGTCTTCTGAAGCACCAAGACTGGATTTAGTTCTGTCAAATCTTCTCCTCGTCTCTTAGAAAACGTCTCACTCCCGAAGCTGACTCTTTTCTCACGTCAGCTTTCATTCCTTACGATCCAATGTCAGACTGGCTGGTGCTGGCGTTACTTAACCTGCCCTGCTTCCCCATGCCTCCCCCGCCTCCGTTGTGAGCGTTGGGCTGGTTCCCCGCTCCCACCTGGTCTGCCTCCGCCCCCTGTTTGGGGATGTAGTTCCACACGGTGTTCATCAGGTTGTTGCGGAAGCTCTTGCTCAGGAAGTTGTAGAGGATGGGGTTGGCGACGCAGTGGAAAAGCGACAGGCTCTGCACCACGCTAAACGAGAAGTAGAGGACCTCCATCGTGTTGCAGCTGAAAGCGTAGGGGTCGAGGTCATCTATGATCATCAGGAACATGACCAAGTGGTACGGCAGCCAGCACATGATAAACACCAGGGAGTACACGTGCACCAGCCACACATCTCGCCGATTCTGCACATCCGGCGTCCTCTGAACGGCTCGGGCGATAAGCACGTTGCAGGTGATGATGACTGCGGCGGGGCCCAGGAACTGGAAGAGCAGGCTGAGGGAAGCCACGGAGACAAACCACTCGATGTAGCTGTACTCAGGCATCATGTAACAGCCGGGCTCGTCCCACTCCAGGAGATCCACGTGGACGTTCTCCATCAGAGCCAGAAAGAAGGAGAACGCCCACAGGCCTCCGCAGAGCACCCAGCGACGCTGACCCGCCACGGGGAAGAACGCTGGAAACGTTGGCCTGGTGAGGGACAGGTAGCGCTCCAGGGTCATGAAGGCCAGGAAGAAGGTGCTGCTGTAGATGTTGATCACATAGATGAGGTTGGTCACCTTGCAGAGGAAGCGGCCCCACAGCCAAACCCTGTCCATGGTGACCTCCATCATGAAGAAGGGCAGGATCACGATCATCATCAGGTCCGACAGGCTCACGTTGATGATGCAGAAGAGGACGCCGTTGGCCGTGTGGCGCCGCCGCCAGTTGACCCAGATGACCAGCAGGTTCTCCAGCAGGCCCACCATGAAGATGAAAAGGTAGAGCAGGAAGAGGGCGATGCGCCGGTAGTCTGCATCGAGTTCAATGGTGCACTCATAGACGAACCACGGTGTGCCGTTTAAGAAGTCTGAGTGGTTGTGCTCGTGAGCGCTCATGGTCTGGAGTGAGAAGCAGGAGAAAAGCAGGGAAACTGTTTCATATGTGGACAAACTTTAGATTTACTTTGGGGTTAATCTGATTATGCTTTCAGACGTTGCATAACAAAAGCACAGGAGGAGGAGGAGGAGGAGGAGGAGGAGGAGGAGGGTTGCAGACATGCTGGGTTGAAACTCAAATGTTTCTGAGAGGTGGATACTAAAACCACAACAGCTTATACCTTTACACAATCTACAACATGCAGATCAGAAAGTATAAATGCTCCTTTTTTTGTTTTAATCTACATCCAAACATCTCCAAACATCCAACTATCTCATACCTTGTTGTGATGACGAGTGCACTGAAGGTGTTGAAGAGGGGCCGGTCCCTCCTGAGGCCTTTTTGTTGTCTTCTGTGTGCAGCCTGCAGACACGAGATGACTCCTTCCAGCTCAGATGTTCAGGACTATCTGAGCAATCAAGCAGCCAGGCGTTTCAACACACCAATTCCTCATTAACACACTCACATACGGGCACAGATGAAACAGGACATCCTCAGTTAAGTGATGGGGAGTGGTCTTAGAAGTCAAGGGGACGCCCACACAGCTAAAGAGTCTAGGTTTATGGAGGACAGGGCAATGTGAGGGAATGTGAGTCAATTACAGCTGGCAAGGGTGTTTCCCAAAAAAAAAGTTTGATTATTGGGAGGGACTGTGCAAACACAAAATCACAAAAACAACCAGTTTCCATCCGATTTTTATCTCTGATGACTCCAAATTGGATGATGCGTTCCCCTCGGCTGCTCATAAATGCTCCCACAGGTCCCAATGGTGATTTATCATCAGATTTTGTTTGCATTACGGTGCGTTTTCTCTTTTCTCTCAGTGAAATGACCTTACACTGTCCTATATGGCTGCTAGGAGCGGTGCAGAAACAGTAAAAACAGACAACACATAGCAGAGGACAATGCCAGGAAGTGGGGCACAGCGAGTGAGGGGCAGAATATGGGGGAGATGGGAAGCCTGGGGGCACGTCGACCTCACTGCGGAAGGGGGCTCTTTAACCTAGACGTAAACACACATCCTCATTATCACATTATTTCAACACTACAGAGAGCTGAAGTTTTGGGTTCACGTCAGCCCGTGCAGGTGATGACAGAGTCGTTTTTTTGTTTCCACTGAACTGTGGAAGTGCGTGGAATTTAAAGGAGCAGTCCGCCAAGTTAGCATTGGACTTATTAACAGTGTAGGAATCAAGATGGGACAGGTATTTAAAGCTTGAGTCAGCAGATCCATCTTTTTTTTAATCCAAGTGTTTTTATTCTTTTATTCTACCTGGCACCTACATTACCCACAATGCAACAGGACCACACAAAAAAAGCTGTGAAAATATCTAACACTATTTATTTCACTATTAACGTTCTACTGGCATATTGATATACATTTTCACTGTTATTTCACCCATAAGCCACACAGTTACCGAATGTATTGCTGCTTAAGCCGTAGGTTTCATACATTTTCTGCAATAAAACAGCTAAAAGTAAACATCTTATGAGAGAAAACTTTGAGAACCACTGAGCTAAACCATTTTTCTCTTGAAGATGGTAAGCTAGCTAGCCCATATCTAGCTAGCTAAACCATATCACTTTTTCTTTTTGCATTGTTTTTTTTTTTAGGTGTGTTTTTAAGGTGCCTGTAAACAAAATGGTTAGGGAGGGTTATTTGATTTAAAAGATTATATGTGGTGAAGCTTTTATTACATGCCAAGTAATAAATCCATAAATGCAAATAGTTTTAAAGAAAACCCGACACACACGCCAGGACTATTATTATCTACAACGCCTTGTAAAAACTTTTGTTAGTCAAATATTTATTTACCAGTTTCCATTTTTTCCTTGTGGTTTTTGTATGACATAAAACTGAGGGGTGAAAAAACCTCACATCTTTCTAACAGCTCCACAAAGCTTCTCTGGAGCCACAAAATCCTTTATACAACTTTACCCCCTTTTTTTACAAACACTCCCCCCACACTTGATGCAGATTCAGATTCAAATTCATTTATCCCAGTAGAGCAGCTCCACGGCTTACCACAGTCCACATGAATAAATAAAAACAGCATTCAAGCATCAACCTGCCATTGACAACACAAGGTAGCAGACACCCTCAGGTCGCCCCTTATAGTATATGTAGGCTTACGTGAGGAGCCAGGTGATACATGGACCCCAGGAAGAGTAGCTGTTGCCTGGGTAACAGCTACTGGGTATCCAAATAAACTAAACTAAACTAAACAACAGCAAAACACAAAAAAAGAAGTTTCACCACCAATTTTAAAAGAGTTGTTTGACATTTCAGTGACTTATAAACAACCTCTGAAGTGTAAAACCAAGTGGAGAGAAATGTTGAATTGAACATGACAGAAAGTGGACGTGACTTCCCCTCAAAGCTGTTCCATCTTAAAAAACTGAACCGAACACAACAAGTGCAACCCTGTCATCGGTTAAAAATTATGCCACCGAGCGAATATGTGCAGCTCCAGTGAGTCAGCCCAAAATGAGTCCTCGCTCGAGGAACAGTAAAGGGTCACGACTGAGATCAAACCGAGGTCAGCGTCCTGCAGAGAGAGAACCCAGAAACGTTTGTGTTGGCCATGATTCACACTGATTAATGAGATCTGCTCTCTGGACTCTGTGTTCTCTCTCTCGCAGGGTCTCCTCACCGTCAGCAGTTTGCAGCTTAACTGACCCCTTCGACTGACTCCCTGCTTCTTTCTCGCTGCTCATCCTGCCCGACTCCTATTGTCTAAAATCAGTTCGGTTGTCTGCTGCAACACGTGTGGAGTCCAGCAGTCAGCAGATTCGGGTCCTTTCAGATGAAACAGGAAGGAACCAGTCAGCACAAACATGTCTTCTGTAAAGAGGGAGACAAAAAGCAGTCCCTGACCCTCACCGTGCTGTTATCTAAGACTTGATTAAAACTCATTTATAAATGACAATAAATTAATGACATTTGTTTGTAAGATATAAATGGAGTTGATGGAGGAGAGTAGTGAGTTTGCTTCTTCCTGCTCTGAATTTGTTTTATCTGTTTTTATTCTCATGTTCGAACACCTGTAGCTTCACTGATGTCTCAACCAGCAAAATAACACTTAACATGCAGATAAGTGATGTTTCTTCCACCATTGCTTATCTGCAATTCTGTCATTTGTATTATTGTTGTGCAAATGTGCAACTTTACTTTTCTTTTCTTTCTTTGTTCTTTTAACTATGGCGGCAGTGGTCTCAGCACTTAGAGCCCAAGACAAATTTCCCTTCGGGGACAATAAAGTATCTATTTATCTATTTATCTATCCATCTATCTATCCATCTATCCATCTATCCATCCATCCATCCATCCATCCACCCACCCACCCACCCACCCATCTATCTATCTATCCATCTATCTATCCATCTATCCATCTATCCATCCATCCATCCATCCATCCACCCACCCACCCACCCACCCATCTATCTATCTATCCATCTATCTATCCATCTATCTATCCATCTATCCATCTATCCATCTATCCATCCATCCATCCATCCACCCACCCACCCACCCACCCACCCACCCATCTATCTATCTATCTATCTATCTATCTATCTATCTATCTATCTATCTATCTATCTATCTATCTATCTATCTATCTATCTATCTATCTATCTATCTATCCATCTATCCATCTATCCATCTATCTATCTATCTATTTATCCATCTATCCATCTATCTATCTATCTATCTATCAAACTGTAGTTATAAGCAGTGGAGGAAGAAGCGCTAAGACCTCAGACCATCTCTACAAAATAAAAGCATCAATATCACAGTATAAAAAATGCTCTATTACAAGTCTAACTGCAAAAATGTGAAGTGAAAGTACAGAAGTATTAGTTTCAAATACTAATTAAAGTTAATATAAACCCCATAAAACAACAACAGAGAGAATTTTATGAGGCTTTTTTTTGGACGCTGATCAATATGTCAAAGTTAAAATAAATCTCTGATAAGCGATCTCATTTAATTTGTGATGACGACCATGTGCAGCACTGGAGCAGTTACAGCAAAGTAAAAGTAAAGAAGCTTCAGGTGGAGTTCAAAGGTGCATTAATTACCATTTTCTCTCTCTATATATTTTACTACTGTTTTAATTGCTGGTGTACTTATTACCTTTAAATCCTGCCTGAAAACTCGCTTATTCCAAGTGGTAAACTCTGTCTCACACTGACTATGTAATCACATTCTTGTTAATCCATTGTCCATTGTGCACTATGTAGTTATATTTATATTTATTTATCTTTGCAAAAACTGCATTAACTTCCACAGCCATGTTACAGGTAGCTGATTTATATTGTTTGATTTACTGTAAAGTGCCCTTGAGTGCTTTGAAAAGTGCCTTTATATGCATTATTACATTATTATTATTATTATTATTTATAGTTCTTTATTCTTTTTATTGATGCTCTCTCTATTTTCGATATCCACTCGCTGCTGCTATACTGTAATTTTCCTCACTGTGGGCATAATGAAAGACTATTTTATCTTATTCAGATTCTTACTTGAGCTTCAGAGATGGAGAGGTGCAGCTCATTTGTTTGTTACTCACCTTTTAATGCTGTTTAGAGGATTTTTATGTACAAATGTATGTTGGTTAAATGATCTTAATAATAATGTTTTTACCTGAGTCTCCTCTTGAAACGCACCTCTATAATGTGTCCTTACCAATACTGACATTACCATGCATCTATCTGTACTGTCTTCTCCTTATATTGAAATTTTAATTTAAATTATTATTATGTCTTAAGTTTATTTTATTGATATGGACCTATGGATATTTCCAAAATAAAGTTTCCTTCTTTTTTTTTTTAATAATGTGATGTAATGAAATAATTATTATTGAATTATTATTATTTGACATATACTCAATAAGTCTCAATAAATACATTAAAAAGAGAAAAGAGAGATGCATTATTTAACACTAACCCTTTTTTTAAATGAACCCTTTCATGTCTGAGTTATGAAAACCTCAGGCAGGATTTTTCATATTTGAACTTCATTTTCTTTTTCATCAAATTACATGACACTGAAATAACATAAATCAATAATAAATCAAGTGGTGGTGGATGGGACGACACACTAGAGTCCACTGTGGTGGCTGAAGTGCAACTATATCATCAAAACCCTTCAATATATAAGAGAACAGCTTTTGAATCGATCACTATGCATGAAAAGGTTAAAAAAAATGATGTGGAGCAAAGTTTATATTACATAGTTTTCTTTGTCTTCTTCTTAAAAATCTAAAATACAGCTGTGACACTAATGCAGGGGAGTAAAATATATATATATGTCCCTCTGAAATGCAAAGAAGTATATAGTATCTTAAAATGGAAATACTGAAGTGTTAAGTACATAAAGATCATTATTATAAGTATGTAAGACTTATTCACACCCTGTCAGGTCTGTCTTAAATCAACAGTCATCACATGATCACTAAGAGAAGTTTCCCTCGCTGTAATCATTCCTCCTGTTCAAACTCCTTCAAATGTGCTTTCAATGCAAAGTGATGGGAGCCAAAATCCACAGTGAGCGTCCACAGAGTCATTAAGTGCAAAAATGCATTTAAAAGTTTATCTGAAGCTCGTGTGAGGCGTCAGCAGTCTGCGTCAGTCACATGTTTCTGTGTTTTTTGGGCTCCTGACTTTCTCTCGTTTTAAGACTGACTCGAAAACTTGTGAACTTGTCCTTTAAGTTCAGGCCGTTACTGTCAGCTTAACCCTTTACATACTGTTCATGTTCTGAGGGGTGTCAAACATGCGGCCCGTGGGTCAGAACCGGCCCGCCGAGAGGTCCAGTCCGGCCCAGTTTCCTTCTTCCTCTTTTCCTTCCTTCCGTCTGTCCTTCCTACCTTTCTCCCTCTCTATCTTCTTTTCCTTCCTTCTTTCCTTCCATCGGTCTTCCCTTTCCTCATTCCTTCCTTCCTTCCAATCTTTCTTCCTCCCTGTCTTCTTTTCCTTGCTTCCTTTCTTCCATCTTTCCTTCCTGTATTCTCTTTCTTCTCCTCCTTCATTCATTCCATCTGTCCTTCTTACCTTTCTTCTTCCGTCTTCTTTTCCTTCCTTCCTTCCATCTTTCTTTCCTACCTTTCTTCTCCTCCTTCATTCCTTCCTTCCTTCCATCTGTCCTTCCTACCTTTCTTCCTCCGTCTTCTTTTCCTTTCTTCCTTCCATCTGTCCTTCCTACCTTTCTTCCTCCGTCTTCTTTTCCTTCCTTCCTATCTTTCTTCCTCCGTCTTCTTTTCCTTCCTTCTTCCCTTCCTTCCTTCCTATCTTTCTTCCTCCCTGTCTTCTTTTCCTTGCTTCCTTCCTTCTTGTCTTCTCTTCTCTTTTTATTTTAAATGGTGTTTTTTAAATGATGCATTTTACTTCCATTTTTGTAAAACTGTGGGTCACATTAGAAAAAGTCCAGCTGTGGTCAATCCAGACAATGTGAAAAGTAGTTGTGAAGCTGTAAGGCTATTTCTCTTTCAACATTAACGCTAGCCAGAAAGCTAATTTTACAGTATTGGAAATCTGAAAGGGCTCCTACATTTGAAATATGGTTGAGAGAACTGGGAAATGTATTACATGTGGAGAAAATCAGGTACATTATATCTGCTAAAGTGGAAACCTTTTTTAAAAATCTGGCAACCTTTTCTCGATTTAATGTCTAACACCTAAATTAGTGCTATTCTGATGCTGTGCCATTTATTTTATACATATGTCAAACAAATCCTGTACTGTTCTGTTTAGCACCACCAACTGTTGTTAATATCTATTTTTCTGTTAAAAAACACAATAAAAATAAATACACAAAAAAAGAAAAAGTCCAGCTAAAAGAAATGTGTATGGGGTTTTTTTTTTAAACTCAAATTTGGCAGTATATGAAAGGGTTAAATATTTCCACACACACACACACACACACACACACACACACAAGCATTACCAAAAGAAGAATGAGTCAAACACTTTCCGAGAGTTCTTTGTAAAATATATTTTGGTCCAAAAGCTGATTTGCAAAAATGTATATCACAGTATTTTTCAAAATAAAAGCGGTTTCACGGTATATGACCAGGTTTTTTTTCATGCATAATCAGCTGTTCACAACATCTTCTACTAGTTTAGAGAGGAACTACTACTCTACTGAAGCAGATTGACTCAGGATGGACTACTTTACTGTCATGATGAGTGAATATTAGTAATTCCCGGGTTAAATGGTGTTTTTGTTTTGTTTGTTTTTTAATTTCATGCATTTGCAAAGACAAAATGTTTATCAGCTGCACAAAATGATGCATTTTACTTCCATTTTTGTAAAACTGTGGATCCAGCTAAAAGAAATGTGTATGGGGTTTTTTTTAACTCAAATTTGACAGTATATGAAAGGGTTAAATATTTCCACACACACTCTCTCACACGCGCATTACCAAAAGAAGGATGAGTCAAACACTTTCCGAGAGTTCTTTGTAAAATATATTTTGGTCCAAAAGCTGATTTGCAAAAATACAACATGTGCAATCATTGAGTAGATGAGGCATCATACAGAGAGTCCTGTATCTATACTGCCTGGCCAGTGTTTGTTGAATGCTGTATTATGTCACTGTGTTAAGGCTAAATGCATTAGCTACTGAAATGTAGTGTTACTGTCAGAAAAAAGAGAAAGATGTTCACACACAGAGTACCCTGGTTATCACTAAAATCTGAAATATCGTTACAATAACACACAGACAAGAGTTCTTAGAGTTCTACTGCTACAGGTTCCTAAATCTTATCCTATCACGATGATTCACGTAGCGCACGTCAGCCAGTTTAATGCATGAAATCTCTACACCATGTTCAGAAAGTTGATGGATGGATGGGCTCGTTTTCCAGTAAGTGTGTGTTTGGTTTTTTTTATGTCTGAATTCGACACGTGATGCATTTCATTATTAAAAAAAGAAAGAAAAAAAGAAAAAAAGAAAGAAAAGAAGGCAGGACTGATCCTAAAATTTGGACCGGCTACTTCATGAATGCGGGCCCAGATCTGTGGTCATGTGGTCCCACCCCCCCGACTGTGGGCTGGCAACAGGATAAATAATCTGATATGCTTTTCCATTTAAATACCACACAGTTATTATTTCATGATAAGGTCTTTTTTGTTTCTGTTTTTAAAGAAATGTAGTAGAGTAGAGACTTCAATGGAAAATAGTGTTTTGATCCATTTCAATTGCCTTTCTGTCACAAAGTTGATTTAATTGTATTTTTTTTTTTAAAGTGCAAATCCTGCTCCTGATAAAAAGCTTTGATCCCCACACACTATTTGGCACTCTACACATTCAAATGGCCTGCTTCTACTGATAAATAACATGATCTCCCAACTGCACTGTCAAGACTAGCATTGTTGTTTTTTTGTGCTTTTTTGTAAATTTTTTTTTTTTTGAACACCCATCCTCATTTAAGATTATTTATAGTATTTAAAGGATTAGTCCTACATGTGAGGAAATGTGCTTACTCGTTTTCTTCGCGTGAAGTTTGATGAGAGGATTGATTCAAATATGATGCTACAGCTAGCTTGGTGAGTTAGCTTAGCTTAGCACAAAGACTGGAAACGGAGGGAAACTGCTAGCCTGGCTCTGTGTATGAAGGTTAAAACATCTGCCAAAATATCACCGAATTAACACGTTAAAATTAGTTTATTCTGTACAAAAAGTGAAGATTAAAAACAAAAAAAGTTGAGGTTTTACAAGGTAGTGACTTCCAGTGCTAGCGTACTAGCTAACTCCCAGTAAAACCACAACTTCTCTTTTATTTGTTGTACAAATTAAACAAATGAGGTATAATTTGTTAACTGGTGAGTTTTACAGATGTTTTGGTAGGTTGGGTTGAGACAGAGCCAAGCTAGCTGTGTTTCTTTTATCTCCAACGTACAGATACAGATGTGCGTGTGGGTATCAATCGTATGGTCTAAATCTTAGCAAGAACAGGATTAAGCACATTTCCAAAAAAAAAAACTAAAAAACTAAACTTCTCATTTTAAAGAAAAAAAAAAAAAAAAAAAAAAAAAAGGATATTTGATCTCGCACTGATCCGGTCTCTAACACTTTGAACACTGATCAACAGCAGTTTTTTGCTTCAGAGTTATTTCCATTTTAAGAGTGCTTTAATATCTACAAGAAATACAACTTAATTCTTAAAAATAAATATATGCATCAGAAGTAGTACATTATATTGCTACAACGTCAGTCGTCTCGCGTCAGACCACCCACAAATGTTTTAAATGATCTGTGTGTGCATACTAGGTTGTTTTTTTTTTCTTTTTCTGTTTTTTTGGGTCAATGGTAAAAGAAACTTTTTAGGCGAGCGTTATGCAAAAATGTTTGAGATGAAGTCGCGGAATCGTTTGGCGTACTGCTCGGGGTGAACCGTGGAGATCTCAGCGCCAGCCTGCAGCAGAAAGAGAGAAAGGGAGGGAGGGAGAGAGAGAGGGGGGGGAGAGAGGGGGAGGGAGAGAGAAGAGAGAGAGAGAGAGGGAGAGGGAGAGAGGGGGAAAGAGAGAGGGGGGATGGAGAGAGAGAGGGAGAGAGAGAGACAGAGAGGGGGGGAAGAGAGAGAGAGGGAGAGGGAGAGACACGGAGAGAGAGAGAGGGAGAGGGAGAGGGAGAGAGGGAAAGAGAGAGGGGAGGGAGAGGGAGAGAGAGGGAAGAGAGGGGAAGAGAAGAGAGAGAGAGAGAGAGAGCGAGAGAGAGAGAAGAGAGCAAAAAAAGGTCATCAGCATCGTCTCTAAAGTATCGTATATTTCATGATCTGACATCAAAACACTTTCAGGTACAAACTGAATGTTTTTTGAAACAGCTGACAGCAGCCCCTCCTCTCCTCCCCCCACTCCTCTCCTCCCCCTCTCTCTTTTCCTTCCTTTCGTCTTTTACTCACCCCGTGTTTGACAGTTTTTGCAGCGTGAGCTGCTTTCTTCTTGGTGTCGTACTGAGTCAGGACGTCAATCAGGCCCATGAAGTAGACCTCCCTCTGAGGGGCTCCTGAGATGAAAGAGTGAGTGAGTGAGTGAGTGAGTGAGTGAGTGAGTGAGTGAGTGAGAGAGAGAGAGAGAGAGAGAGAGAGAGATGATTCAATCAGGGTGATGTGACACTGACAGGCCTCATATAATAATAATATTAATAAATCATCAAACACAAAAAGCTCCGTGTTAAAAATGAAAATCTTTTTATCTTTTCATTATTTTCCGGTTAACCTAGATGACAACGATGATGATGATGATGATGATCTGAAATGAACCTTCAGGCAGTAAACATTATTCTATTGATAAAATGTTTAGTACACTAGTTTATCAACATTTTAACACTAGTTGATTTAGTTATTTAAATCATTTATAAAGCAGATAAAGTAAATATATTTGTGAGTTGCAGATTTTAATTTTGCTATTTTTCTCTGTTTTATATCTATTTTATAATATCTTTGGTTTTGGAAATTAGTTACATTTTAAAGACTTCAATATTAATTAAATTTAGAGCTGCAATGATAAGTCTAATGACTGAATATTAATCGACAAATATTCTGTGTCATTAATTCAATCAACAATTCAAAACGACCTCAACTTGTGTGCGTCATCGATTTTCTCAATAATGGGTGTCATTTTCCTCTAATAATCGTGTAAAATTACCAGGAACTATTTTGCTGTTACACATGCAGGAAGCGACACCCTGCATGTGTTTCCCAATAAGATAATTTTAATGTATGAAGGAAGTGGTTTGCTCATTGTGAAACTAAACAATTGTGATGAAAGCTTCATTTCCTGAACGTCTCATCATTTTGAAAACACTAAATAGATGAGTGGATAGTGAATAGCTGCCCAACTCACTCTCATGTCTCATGTTTTTTATTGTTTTGGTTCTTTTGAGCAGCTACAGTATTTTAGTAGGTTTATTCAACCTCGATGTAGGAGAAGAGTGTATTTTATCCAAACATTACACTTTAGTTTCAGTCGTATTCACCTGGGCAGCTGCCGAAGGCGTACACGTCCACGTAGGGGTCGAACTCGCCGGGCCCCAGAGGTTTGCAGGAGGACATGTAACCAGCGATTCCCTCCGGAGAAGTGCCGTAAGAGCCCACCGTCGCGCCCGCCGCCAGCCCGTTCTCCGCCTCCTGCTCTTCCTCGTTGGAAACCTCCTCGCCGTCCTCCTCCTCTCGCTCCGCTCGGCCCGTGTCGTGGATACCAAGCAGCAGGCTGTAGTCCATGATCTTCAGCTTCACCAGGAACTGAGGAACATGGGAGAGGGATAATATATATAATAATGACAATAATAATAATAATAATAATAATAATAATATCTTTAGAGCACCTTTCATACAAGGGATGTAGCTGAAAGTGTTTTACAGAGAAAAATGAAAAAATATGATAAAACAGCCACTAAACTAATAAATAATAAAATAATAAAATTAGACATTTAGTAAAAATAAGTTAAAATGACACTAATTAAAAGCCAGATTTAAAAATGTTAATAGCAAACACCTCTTATAACTTTAGGTTGAATATTCCAACATTTTGGGGCATAATACAGTTTAGTTATTAGTTATAGAAGTAGATATATAAAATATATACATAATGTTTACAGTGAGAGGAAGAAGGTAAAACAAGTGTGCTATTAAATTAACTACAGCTGAATAATTGACACAAAACAGCACCTTTTGACACTCTGTGCCTAAATGGCTCTCATAAAAACTAGTTGCAGATTATATTTTAATAACAAACTTCATTCATTCATTGTTTTAGTTGTTTGTAATTCTATATTTTATCTCTATTTCATGGTTTTGTCTATTGTGGGTTTTACAGTTTTATGATGTGATGTTTTATAATCTTGATTCATGTTTTACTTCATTTAATGGAAAGCACTTTGCAACATTGTTCTGAAAAGTGTATAAGCACTATATAAATCAAGTTATTATTATTATTGTTCAGTTCTACTCTCTTCCTGCCTGTGCTGCCTCCTCGGTGTGCTGATGCTGCCGCTGTGTGGTGGTGGGCAGCAACAACAGCAGCAACAACAGGAATAACAGAGGTAGCAGCAGAGGTAGCAGCAGAGGTAGCAGCAGAGGTAGCAGCAGAGGTGGGGGTAACGGTAGCATCGGGGGCAGGGTCAGGGTCACATTTAAAGAAACCGAAAAGCTCTCTCACCTCTACGTCTTTGTTGAGTTTCTCCATGAACTTCTCCTTCTGCTCCTCGTTCACGTAAACCTTCTGCATGTTGTTCCTGAAGTCCATGTCTTTGAAGGTAGGGAGCTCTTTCCCCTGAGGAATAAAAAATAAAATAAAAAACATCTTCAATCGACCAAACTTTATTTATAAAGCAGGTTAATGTCGTTCAAAGTGCTTCACAAACTGATAATAAGACAGAAAGAAAGAAGAAAAGGAATAAAAAGAAATGATAGGGAAGGGAAAAAAGCCTAAGAGCAAATAAAAATGATAAAAAATGTTGTTTTTTAAAAATCAAATCAAATGATTTAGGATTTATAATAAAAAAAACTAAAATTACATAAAGGAAAATAAATAAGGAGGAAAAAAAGAAGTTTATTAAGAGACAGAAATCCAAATAAAGACATTAACTGGACAGTAGGTGAAAGAGTGAGAGCTTCCTTTTACCCTTTCTTTATCGCTTGCTTCACGAGCCACCAGAGAGCCCTGCCAAAAAAAAGAAAAGAAAAAAAAAAGGGTTATTTCACCAAAACAGAAAGAAAACAATCATCTGTTGAACTTCCACATTGTTTTGGTTAATCAATGACGAGAAGTGAGATTCAAAGTTCCTCTTCACCTTCAGGTCGTACTTCCTGTGCACCACCAGTCTGTGGCTGAACATGTTCCTCATGACGATCAGGTACGTCTCCTCGCTCTCCACGCTCACCCGGTACATGCCCAGGAACTGCGGCAGGAGGGTGCTACCGTGACACTTCACTATGTGCTGCGGGGAGAGAGGAACAAAAACGACACATTAACAGATGAAACGTGAATATGTGACCAGTCGGAGTCTGTTGGAGCTCGGCACTCACGCTGACCTCATTCACTGTCCCCCTTAAAACCAACCAGGCTCATCACCACATCGAGCCGGGTTCAATCCACAGCTTCTATTATTAATAAATGTTCCTGATGTGTGGTGGTTTGATCTTTCTGGGTGTTTCTGGGGCTGATTGTCTTTATTTCTTCACCTCAACCTCAGTGCTCTATGACTCTCTTTAAAACAGTCTTATTTCAAGGACTGGACGATTATGGCAGAAATCAAAATCACGATTAATTGAACTTTTAACCTTGATTACAATTAATGAATGATTATCTCCACCCTTGATGAACAATTATGTATTTTCACAGTTTCTTTAGTTTAGTATTTTACACTGCTGCCCTCACACGATATAAAATGTGTAACAGCAAAATAGTTCCAGGTAAATAAAGTAATTTTACACAAATCTTAACGATTAATTGACATGAGCAAGATTAAGTCGATTAGAGTTTCTAAATGTCGGTTTTGATTATTATTCGATTAATAGCCCAGCCCTACTTATTTCATTCATTATGAGAAGATAAAGACAAGATTTTTCCATCTAAACCAATATATGAGCATTAAGCCTCAGATACAGTCCTGACATAGATATAGTCTGGATAGCTGCGGATGTCGTGGTCGTGTAGCAGCTCGGTTTATACGACTTTCTGTGGCGTCTCATTGGAGGTAAATGGATTCTATGGTGGTTATTTTTACGTCTTTTAATTCATTTTATTTGTATTTTATGCCTCATGTGAGCGGTTATGTCTCTTATATATTCTTCTGTGCAGCACTTTGGTCCACTGGTTGTTTCAAAGTCTAAAAATAAAAGTTGATGATGACATTTACATCATGTGGACCCTCGTCGACCTTTGTTTAAAGGTATAATCTCAGCTTTCAGCACCATATTGGTAAAATATTCAAATGCCAGTTAGATTTGCTTCACTCACCAGCCCAAAAACAACAACAAAAAAATACAAATGGTTATCTATTGAGTGGCTGCTAAGATTTGAACATTTACTTGACATTTGGCTGGTGGACAAAAATAAAAAAAAGAAGTTAACTTTGCACTCTGTTTTATATATGCAAAAAAATAAATAAAACTATGCCAAAAACAACAATAAAGCCTTCTGCAGCAAAATCCTGAGACCCAACTGAGCAACTGAAAAAAAAAAAAATCTGCATTATTCATTGTGTCACAGTTGTTCATCCGGCTACACATGCATCCCTGAAGCTAAAAAAAAAAAAAAAAGGAAACTGATACAAGAAGAAACTGCAACCTGTACACTGTGTCATGATCTACGAAGAAAAGGAAGATGGGGAAAAAAAAAAAAAAAAAGCCAACAATGAGTTCATTCAAGGCCGAGTGAAAACTGAAAACAGAGCTGCCATTTTCCTCGTCTCCCTCCCAGTTTTTATGTAGGCTGCGTAACCACAGGCTACACATTCCAGTCGGAGCTCAAAGCAGCCAAAGGAACGTTTACTCAGTGGTATGTTTGCCTGAAGTGAGACCCAGTTTTTTCAGAGTATCCTCCATCCAACGCGACTCCGCCTTTTAACGCCCGTAATGAGCGCTGATACCGAGCCTGAGCAGAGACTGTGTGTGTGTGTGTGTGTGTGTGTGTGTGTGTGTTTAGCTGGAATAAAACCGTACAGGTGCAAAGTGTCGCCTCGCTCTTTTATCTCTTTATCCTCCACACACGTACTCTACTCGGCTATTTACATGAACACAGATGAGCTGATATGAACATTTGAATATCCTCGACAAAAAACCAACAATGATATAAAAGAGTGTTTGTTCTGCAACCGTAACGATGCAAAGGTCTGAAAAACAAACAAACCTCGGACCTGACCTTGGCGAATGACCGCCCGCCGAAGCTTTGTTGGAGTTTTTCTCTTTCAGGTTGTTTTTAGCTGCAGGAGAGGTGGTGCGTGATCAGGGTCAACGAGAAAGAGAGAGAGAGAGGGTTTGTTTTTTTTTAAAAGCAGAAGTGAATCATATGAAGTTATAAATATTAAATGTGTTGGTTCTGCTGCCTGAAGGGAGCCGTCAACACTGAGAACGATAATTATAACGATAACTACAAATGTATAGTTTTAAATGTCGTTGAAATTCCAGTGGATGGCCGGAGTCAACACCACAACTATAACCTGTAACCTTTGCTGTCATGGCAACGGTGAACACCCCGATTAATTGACATGAGCAAGATTAAGTTGCTTAGAGTACAGTCCTGACATAGATATAGTCTGGATAGCTGCATCATGGTTTGGGTTAAAATGATCACTGGAGACAAGTTTTCAAATTCCTTTAAAGATATGCAACCTTTGCTGTCATGGCAACAGTGAACACCACGATTAATTGACATGAGCAAGATTAAGTCGATTAGAGTTTCTAAATGTCGGTTTCGATTATTTTTCGATTAACTGCCCAACCCTACTTATTTCATTCATTATGAGAAGATAAAGACACAAGATGCCAATTTTCCATCTAACCCAATATATGAGCATTAAGCCTCAGATACAGTCCTGACTTATGGCGCTTTTCCACAACAGAGTTCCAGCACTACTCCGCTTGACTCGACTCGACTCCAGGAACGACCTTTTCCATTACAAAAAGGTACCTACTCAACGTGGGCGGGGTCGTCATAGCAACGCTCCGCGAAACTGCCGTGACTTCATTTTATATGCGACACAAACACATAAACAATGGAGGACATGGAGGCAGTGGTATACTTGCTGCTGTATGTGGCCTCAGCTCCACCAAAGGACCATTTTGGAGTGTGGGAGTCGCAGCAGAGCCGTGACTGATTCCCAGTTAAGACAATCTGGTAAGAAATGCTTTACATTATGGGCTTAAAACTGCCTTGAAATGTAAAATAACAGGATTTCAAAACGCGATTAACTATGGAAATTCTGCGATTAATCTCGATTAAAAAAATTAATCGTTTGACAGCCCTAATATATATATTTTAGTCGGCCCTTTAAACTGGTTTGTTCATATTTTATCCAACAGATCCTTTTAGTGTTTCTTTTGGCAACTCATCTCCCTCCCATCTCCTCAAGGCTACATACTTGGCACATACACACAAACCCTGCGGATCTTTCATCAGTTCATCTTTTTTGCCTTTTCACTATCCATTAAATGTAATTGCTCTTTTTGTACAGTTATAGTAACATAGTAATGTAGGATTAAGATACTTTATTGGTCTCCCTAGGGAGAAATTTATCTTGGAGACAGGGACAAATGTTGCAGGTAAAAAGACAGTGGTGGAACAAACGCAAACTGACATTGGACGGACGATCCTACGCATGTACCGCCATACACCTCCCCCCCCCCCATCAAAGCATTCACACAAGCATTCGCATCACATCAACTCCCATCACCCTCTCACCACATCACCATGGCAACCTACCAAAAACAATCATTCTATCATGAATATAGGTTCAGTCACACATCCCAGCACTCCATCAGAGACACTCAGGGGCCATCATCCACACGGAGACGCTTTTTGGTTTAAATGCAGATGTTTTGCATCGTTTTGGCCGATCGTCCAAACGAATACTGTAAACGCATTGCCTGAAAACGAAGCTTTCTTAAACCTGGTCCCAGGGTGGAAACGAAGCTTTCTGAAACCTGGTCCCAGGGTGGAAAAATTTTGCAAACGCAGCCCTTGAGTGTTCGTTTGGATGGTGAAGACCCATACCTGTGTTTCGATGATGTCATCGCCACACCCCTCGAGCTTAGCCTTCTCCTTGAGTTTGGTTTCTTCTACTGCCGATTTGTAAACAGCGCTCAAGCTTTATGCGCATGCTCCACCTCTTCCTCTCCGTTTTTAGTGAATTTCTGTAACTGAAACAGCGCCGCCTATAGGCCTGGAATATGAAGTAGCGTGTTGAGTCGTGGTGCGATGGATCCGTTTGTACGCAAATATTCTTGAAACGATGCCACGGAGGGGGAAAAGATCGTTTTGGTACGTGTGGACTTGGCCTCATAGATCCGTTCACTCGCATCCATCCACACACTATCTGGAGTCACAAATACACAATTTTCATTTCCAAACACAAAGCCATCACATACGTTCATTTCTGGCTGTTTAGAAGCTTGATTGATACAGGAACAAAAGAACGTTTGTATCTAGTATCGATATAGTTTCCCTTCCTCCCTACACTTGTTATCTGAGTAGAGTTGGGTTTCAGTACTTAAACAAACATAGATACAAGATATAAAGTAGTATTGAAACGTCTCCTGTCAAATGATAATTGCAATCGATCCAGCTACAAAATATGACTATTAGTATGGACTTGCTTTCAGCCAATCAATGCAAGTGGTGTTCTGCAATTTGATAAAAATTAATAATTTAAAGACTTTCAAAATGCATTTGTGTAAAACTCAAGTCATCTAGATGTAGAGGAGTGGTGACGGGTCACATGATGAGTATCGAATGAAGTACTCAGTTGGTATCAGTATCACTTTAATGGGACTGGTATAATAATTGTTTTAATGATACCCAGCACTAGTTCTGAGTGTAAGAGATAAAACACACAATAATCTTCTACACATTTCACTATTACAATTCTTTTGTTCGTGATAATCGTGAAGTGAAACTCTGATATTGTGACAGTCCTGAGTACGAGGCCGCATTCCCACCCACGGCAACACTCTGCTGCTCACGGCAGGAAGTAATATAATCATATTTAGGTCAACTTCCCTCACTTATGGCAGAAAAATAAAAATTTCCCCGCAGGAAGTTCTCATTTTAGGAACTCAATGACAAATGCTCTTTTTTTTTTTCTTCTTCTTTTTTTTTTTTTTGGCTGGTAAAGGTCCAGAGGAAGGTTACAGAGAGAGTAAGTGGGACACACAGCAGCACAGATGTGAAGCTTTAGACACAGTTCAGTGCAGCAGGCGGGCGGGAGGGAGGTGGACGATCCAGACGTTACAGCGACCGACAGACGAGCTTCATGCGAACGACTGAATTAAAAAACGAAGGCAGACGAGGAAGAGATTTTTACTGGAGACGCTGACGGCCTGCGGGTTTTATTTATAGCCTGAGTTTCTCTGCAGGATCAAACAGAAATAACTGGGACTTTCTACTCTGAAATTTATGTCACCTATTTATTAACACTGTTCCTTATCTCACAGCAGAAAACCTAAATCTAGGCCAGGTGGAAACTTTGAAAATCAATATTTCCCTTTTTGTAAATGAAATGAGACACAAAATAACAACAAATTGATCCCAATAACATGTAATATATATATATATATATATATATATATATATATAAATATAATCTTCTGTACCTCAGAGTTCAATGTGACACACTAGCTGCATTTATATCTACCTGCTTTTATTTGTATTTGTAATTAGTGCATTTATTGATTGATTTACTTTTTGAAAATTATTATTATAATTATTATTTATTTTATTTTATTATTATTATAATTTTATTTCTCTTCTAATTTATTCTTGGTTATTGGTATGTTTTTTATTTTTATTTTTTCTTTGGTGTTTAGATGTTTGTGAAGAAAAAGTCTATACCTTGTTTCTGTGTATTAATCTTAAAATCAATAAAAAAATAAGTAAAAAAAATAAAAATTTGTGCATAACAACTTAAATCTTATAAATAAATATTGCAAATATGTTAGTGGAAAAGTTTTAGTTTTGATGAAAGCACTCGGGAACTGATTTAGTGATTAAATGATGGCCTGTGATTTCATTGTCTTTCTCACATTTCTGCTAAACTTAAAAGACAAAAAACTAAAACATGAAACCAAACGTCCCTTCTTCTGAAACCGTTAAATGGCCTTGGCTGAAAAACGTGCTGTCAGCTTTTTATGTTGATGAAGCAACTCTGAATATTTCCAATAGGTCAGTGGATGGAAACAACTTTGCTCATATTCTGGAAACCTCCATTCAAAAAAAATTTGCATTAATGTGGAAACATAGCTGCTGTCACACTGAGGGACATGAACATGATCCCTGTTGTTTACTACCTCATCCAGTCAATCCAACATGCATCATCCTGGTGCTGCAAACACACACCTCTGTAGCATCAAATACGTATCATTACGCAACTAAAAATAGTCCCAGACAAACGTACATTTTACCTTGGGTGGCCGCCCACCTAGAAACCGGTTCTGCCTGACGTTTCTTCCCATTAAAGGGGAGGTTTTCTTCTTGCTGCTCACTCATGGGGGAATGTAGCTCTCATTAAATTAAATTAAAGAGTACGGCTCAGACCTGCTCCGTGTTATAAATGCCATGAGATGACTTTTGGTTGTGATTTGGCGCTATATAAATTAGGCCTGCTCGATTATGGAAAAAAAATCATAATCACGATTATTTGGGTAAAAATTGAAATCACGATAATTAAAACTATTTTTTTTTTTTTTAACTTTAGAAACATGCTGCATTTATTTTAGAAATGTTTTGTCCATTCGGCTTAATTGATTTTCTCTCCTAGCAGCAGCCTTTTATCTGCCGCTTAACGCAACACAACAGCAGAAAATGTGCAGAGATATTAGTGCTGAGCTGGTTACCATGACGATAGTTCACACATCACTTCCTGGTTTTTAATAATTAGTCAGTAAACTCACCATCGTCTGACGCTGGCTGGAAACTCCGCATTTATTTACAGGTAAAACATTTCGCTGTGTGTTTCAGCCTCCATGCTAACGGTGCTGCGGCGGCTTCCGGTCTAAGCTTTTCAAAATAAAACCTTTCTTATCTCATTATTATTAAAAATCGTTTCCCCTAGATTTTATTACTTTTGAGATCGTTTGGCCCCTAAATCGTAATCATGATCAAATTTCGATTAATCGAGCAGTCTTAATATAAATAAAGACTGATTACCTTTTTTTTTTAATTATTAAATACTCAATTTATGACCCATTTATGAAGATGTATGTCTTCAGTAGTGCACAGACAGGCAGGGAGAAAATGGAAAATAACGAGACAGAAAAACAAAAATGCTGATTTTAGTGTTTTCGTGTGATTTGCTGTCATGTTTAAACAATCCGGACCCTCACCTGATGATACTCGGACAGGATGCTGTGCATGTCTGCGACGTCCTCGCTGGAGATCTGCTTGACGACCAGCGTGCGGTCGTAGGAGTTGAGGAGCAGACCCTCTCCTTGGTCCTCTGTGCTCCTCATCGGGGGGCTCCGGGTCAACGACACCTGTGGGAGAGCACACAGGTCAACGTAGAGATCAGCTGACTTTTGTTACTACAAAAATTAAACCAATTGCATTTAGAAGACAGATGAAAACCAGCACAGATATTTTACCATTTATTAAACAAAATACACTTTAGTTTACATAATTTTCTCAAACGCAGAAGCTGGATTTACTTCTGTATGGGAGGTGGGACGATTTCAGTGTATTTCCCCCCCCCTACACTAGCTGTAGTTACCTTCTGTTCTCCACTGAAGTCCAGTTTAGAGACACGTGAGGCCGTTTCCTGTTACTGAGTTTCATCAGTTCACAGTGTGACCACGGAAGAAGCCGAGAAGGATTTCACTACTCATTAACATTAACGGTCGACTCTCACCACGACGGGAAAAGTAAAAAATAAACTATAGAGAGACCTTAAAATCCTGCAAGCTCATCAGAGTCACGTTAAAGCTGATTCTGTCCGTGCTGGTTTACTTTAGTACAGCCAAACTGATTTTATGTGACAGTGATGCAGATAAAAGTCCCTTTTTTAAAATTCTGCACACATCTGGAACAAACTCCCAGAAGGCTGCAGGTCCGCTCCAGCTCTCTGAATTTTATTTTTTATGCTCTTTATTAAATCACAATGCTAGGGTTCATATCTTACACTGCACTCCTGTTTTTATCTGTCGTGACTCTATTTCAGCTTAATTCAATTTCCAATTTAACACTTTTAAATCGTGTTTTCATGTCTTTTTATTTTTGCCATGTGTTGCTTTTATATTCTGTTTTGATGCATTTCATATTTTATGTGAAAGCACTTTGAATTACATTGTTGGTGAAATGTGCAGTAGAAACAATGTAATATAAATAATTTCAGTTAGTTTGCTGCTGTCAGAGTTAATAATTAAATTGCAGCTAAATTATTACCAGTAAATAATCCTTATAATAAAAATAATGCTAAGCCTGCCAGTGTGATGAAGGTTTTCCAGCAGAATATCACACTAACAGCAAAATACTGTCCAGAATAACTTATTATCATAAAAGAGGAGGGGGTTTATTATCTTATTACCTACCTCTCTCTGTCTAATATTAATCTCAGTCTGAATGGGGCTTTAAATACGATTATTACAATCATTTTTATTAACCCTTACATACTGCTCAGGGTCAAATTTGACCCATTTTTACATTTGAGAGCTGTAAAAACACCATATACAAATTTATTTTAACTGGACTTTTCCTAATGTGACCCGCAGTATAAAAAAAATTGAAATAAATGCATTTTATTTATATACACATTTTTATATATGCAAATGTACTAATTTGACCTGTGTTTATTAAAAAAATCCTAAATCATCAAACATGGGGATTTTATGACTGTGAACTGATGCAGAGTCAGAATATGAACAGTATGTGAGGGTTGATTTTGTATATTATTCTTAGTTGTTTTTAAGCCTGTTCGTCACTTTGGTCGTCGTCATACCGATCCAATCAGGAGGAGATCACATACCTGATAGTCCAGATCCTCGATACCAAACCGTTCCCTTAGATTTCGGAAGACCTGCGGACAGTATTCCTTAAATTTGAAATGTCCTGGGAGATTTTCTCTGTAAATAAGGAGGAGAAGAGGAGAGGCAGCTGGCTGAAAAAGCACATTTTAATGTTCTGAGTCATCACCACACATGCTAGTTATGTTTTATAGTTTTCTTCCTATTTACAAAACCCCATTAAAAATAAAAACATCAAACAAAAACAACATTGTGTTAGTCTTCATCTCAATACGTAACAACTTCCCCATGCAGTTCAGGCTCTAAAGCTTAAGCCCCCACTGCTTCCTAATGAAGACATAAGTCTTTTAAAATGGGTCACAGATATAGACTTAATTTCCTACAATAACTGAGCGCTATAGTCGGTGGGAAACAGGAGGATATGCTGCATTTTTGGGACTATTTTCAGCCGTAGATTTGGAACTAAAAGGATGAGCTTTTAATAGTTTCTGGACAAACATGGAGCTTTATATCAGAGAGTAAGATAGACACACAATTGTAACTTCAGTCCAGCAAAGATTTCAGGAATTTATCATTTGTTTATGTTCTTTTGCAAGTTAAGCATAACAAGAGAGCTAGCTTCTGCTGATTTTATCTATCAGGGAACAAGTTTGCATTTGTTCCATTTTTTTCCCCCACTCATCTCAGATTCTTGTCAATTCATCTCTAATATGGTTTCTTACTTGTTGAAGAGGTGGTTGTTAACTTTGATCTTAGTGTTGGCTTTGAAGTCGTCGGGCAGCAACATGACGGGAACAGGCACCTGGTTGAGATCATTGATCTGCACAAAGAAGGATTCATCTGCTGGTTATGTTCACGATTAATCGTTTTAGTCTATTAGAAAGCATGTGTATCAGTTTTGATGATGACATAACCCATAGTGAGGTCATCAGACGTAAAACTGCAGCTATTAACAGATTAGTTGGTTAGATTTTTAGCATTTAGGTCCCTTTTTAAGCAAAAATGCCAAAAGAAATTGAGGTCTTTAGGTTCTCACATTGGAGACTTTGCAGCTTTTCTTTTTCATACATCAGAAAAAAACTGGGTTTAAAACTGTTGACATGACATTTGACGATGTCGCTGTATGGAAAGTAGCTAGGAAATAGTGACGAATATTTTTAAGATATTTGTTTCAGAAATTTGAAAATGCTTAGCTGTATCATCCGGTAAGATCCTATAACATCTTATAACACCCTGTAACAGTCAGTAACATCCTACGACACCCTAACCTCGCTAGAGTTGTTACCAACCTGGTCACAGATTTGACTGTAACACCCTGTAACACCCTATAACACCATATAGCACCTTATAACACCCTATAACACCATCATTTAACACCCTATAACACCCCCTGTAATACCCTATAAAAACCTTATAAACATCCTCACCTCTCCCTGCCATCAGCTACTGTATCTCACCTATTAACACTTCAGCTAACTGGGTGTGCTACATTAACACGTTACAGTACAGTAACGTCAAAATGATGTCACAGAATCTGACAGGTCACAGATTTGACTGTAACACCTTGTAACACCTTATAACGCCCTGTTACACCATCATTTAACACTTTATATCACCTTATAACACTCTGTAACACCTTGTGACAGCCTGTAACACCATCATTTGCTATTTGCTATATAAACACTGCAACACATTTTTTTTCCTTTTAAAAAAAATGTATTCAAAGCTATTTGCCCTGTATGTACTGTATGTATGTATGTATAGTGAGTATGTCTATGTGCAGAGATCAGCGCAGTGCAAAGATTTCCTTCTGTATTTCTGTAAGTCTGTTATCGGCACACCTGTCCTGGAAGTTTCAATTACAACAGGTCACAGATTTGACTGTAACACCACATAACACCCTGTAACACCATCATTTAACACCATTTAACTCCCCATAACACCATCATTTAACACCATTTAACTCCCCATAACACCATCATTTAACACCATTTAACTCCCCATAACACCATCATTTAACACCATTTAACTCCCCATAACACCATCATTTAACACCATTTAACTCCCTATAACACCCTGTAATACCATGTAACACCTTATAACAGCCTGTAACACTCTTTAAACATCCCCACAACACTTTAAGATGCTCCCTCCCTGCCAGCAGACACTATGCATCTCACCTGCTAACACTGCTACTAGCTGGGCGTGCTACATTTACACAATACAGTAGCATCAAAACGATGTCACAGAATCTGACAGGTCACAGATTTCACTGTAACACCTTACAAGACTGTGTTACGCCATATAACAACTTGTAACGCCCTGTAACACCATCATTTAACTACCCTATAATACCATATAAACATCCTCACCTGTCACAGATTTGACTGTAACACCCTGTTACACATTGTAACAGCTTGTAACACCATCATTTAACAACATTTAACTCCCTATAACACCCCGCAACACATTATAATACCCTATAATACTCTGTAACACCCTTTAAATATCCTCACAACACTTTTAGATGTTACCTCCCTGCCACTAAACACCTTGTAAATCTCACCTGTTAGCCCTGCTGCTAGCTGTCTATGCTACATTTACCCATCACAGATAACATAACACACTGCGGGTTAAGGTTAGCATTGCTCCGCTAGCTTCCCTCTCTGTGACTCACCGAGTGATTGACGCCCCACATAAAGACGCTGAGCACCGGGTCGCTGGCTCGGAAGACTTTCACCTTCTGCTGGACGAAGTGTTTCTTCTTCGTCTTGGTCTTGGGCGCCAGGATCACCATGGGACTGGAGGCGGCCGCCGAGTTACTGAGGGCAGCAGCCATGACACCGTGGAGAGAGCTGCTGCTGCTGACACTTCTTCTTCTTCCTTCCTCCTCCTCTTCCTCCTCCTCCTGTTGATGGCCGTCCCTCCTCTACTACTGCTCCTCCTCTGCTGTCTCCACGACGACGAGTCAAAGTTCACACCTGCCTGTGTTTTCTCTCTAAAGCAGGACCCGAGCTGTAACACAGGATGAACCTTTAGTTACCAGCCCATCACCGCCCCCTCGAGCCCACCCGCTGTTATTATCAACCACGTGGTGAGGGTTATGATTGACAGGTGGAAGAGGGCCAATCAGAATGAGGCTATCGCGTCAGGTGGGCGGTTATATACTGCTGGAGTGGTGCGTTTTACTGCTCGGAATTTTCAGTGCTTCTCATTTTTAGTTTTAAGTCATTTTTTGGGGTGGAAGGACCAAAATGCAGACAAAATAGCGGACATAAAGGCGGACATCTTGACCTGTGCCTCCACAATTGACAGGAAGTCACGTTGTTTAATAAATTATTAATGTTTTTTGTAATAAATCGATTTAAGATAGATAGATAATAGATAGATAGAACTTTATCCATCCCCGAAGCGACAATGTGTGACCGAGTTAAGGAGGAGTTGAACAGTACATTACATTAAAAGAATTGGCAACTTTCCAAAGACTTAGTGAATTAACTTTAAATCTTCCAATTGCTGAATTCTCAAGTTTATGGTTTTAAAACATCATTCCATATATATGTTTAGTCAAATTAAACCCTTTAAAAACTTTTAAAGACTTTATATAATATGTATAACTGAGAAGTTAGCAATTGGAACATTTTTTTTAAAAAAAAAGGTCCTATATAAAGTTAATTAACTAAGTCTTTGGAAAGTTGTCATGCAATGTTTTAAACCAATTTACAATCAAAAAACAAGTTCTGAAAAAGCTGAAAACAGCTGTAGCAGCAGCAAATAGTCCAAGTTTAAGGTATTTTGCAGATTACAGAAATATGGATAAGTGAGAACTATATAAACACTGCAACACAAATTTTAGTTGTTGGTTTTGTTGTTTTTTTATGAATGTATTCAAAGCTATTTATTCTGTATGTATGTATAGTGAGTATGTCTATGTACAGAGATCAGTCTGTTATCAGCACACTTTAAGTTGCACTGGACCAGGATTAACTTCCAAACTAGTTGTGCTGTCACAAAATCCTGCTCATAAGTATACACGAGAAACCTTCCGCCCTCAGGAAGTGACCGTCTGCACGGTGAAGCTCAAACATACAAGTGAAGTAAGAAAATCACAAACTAATTTATTGTAACCCACGTAAACTAAGTTTACTTAAGTTATAATAAAGGAAATGAGTAGCAAGCCTGATGGCAAAGTTACTAAACTCTCATGTTATTTCTGATCGAGATTAAATTACTTTGTCAGTTAAAAACCTGCAAGATTGTTAAAACTGGGTTAAAGTGTGTTATATTTTCTACTTGAGCTGCAGGAACCAAACACAGACCACAGAATACACTGTTTACTGGAGGATGCAACCACTTGTAGTATGTATAATCTAAAGGGAGTTTTAACCTCTAGGGGGCAATGACATCCCAAAACAAAGTCACAAGTATCACCAAGTACCAGTGGTGGAAGAAGTGTTCAGATACTTTACTTTAAAATAGTTTAAAAATACTCCAATACAAGTGAAAGTCCTGAATTCAAAATGTACAGAAGTATAATCAGCAACTTGTACTAAAAGCATCAAAAGTAAAACTACTCATTATGCAGACATACATGTGTTTTTATGTCATTTCAATGCTGTCGGTCATTAACATGGAGTCAATTTTAAATATGTAGGGGTAGATTTATAGTAATAATACTGCATATAAATGTTAATAATAATACTTTATTTTATAGCACCTTTCGCACACTAATACAGCTCAAAGTGCATAACATTTTTTTTAAAGAAAAGAAGCAGAGGATTCAAACAACAGTAAGAATATTAAAACATATTGTGCAAAATCTCAATTTGAAAAGTAAGTAGTAAGCAAACAAGAGGTCAAGTAAAAAGCATATATCCCTCTGCAGAAGTAGTAAATAGCATACATGTTAGAAATATTACTCACTGCAGCTTTAATGATATTCAGCAGCTCTGGAGTTTTAACAGATCGTTTGCAACTCTTCTAATTTTCTTCTATTTTACAATTCACATTCATATTGTTAGAGGATTCTCCATATTTAGGGTCAAGCGTGGGCCTTGAGGTCACAGTAAAGGCAGAGAGACACACTGTGTCTCTCCTTGAGACAGTGAAGGTGACTGTCTGTGGTGTATTGGGGAATGCAGGAGTCACTCTTGGCGCAGCATTGTCATGGCGACCAAGGTCAGAGGATATGACTGTCTGCCTCCCTAAACCCCATAGATGGGTTACTGTGTTTCCTTGTTTGTAGAATAACGAACCAATAGGCTTATTCCTGTACTGTAGATGTATTGAGTACGACCATTTATGGGCATATAGTGTTTGTCGTACTATCTGTGAAGACTTAAAGATGATCAACGGAGGATATCATGCATCAGACGGGTGTATTGATAATACTTTGATTCTCCTCGGCCGAGCTTCAATAAACACTTTCAGTCTAAGACATCTTGGACTCCTCTGCACTTTTCTCCACTGATAACCACTGACAAACAAAATGTGTGAATATGCTGTTATAAAATTTCACTTTGTGTCTTTTGAGGAATAATAATAATGTTTTTGCACCACTTTGAGATGATGAGAAGCAGGAGGCGAATATAAAATGGGAATGAAAATTAGCCAGGGACCTCTGACTCAGATCAACCCGCCAAAAACACACTATACTTTACACAAATTATATAGTAGATTAAATTACTGTAACTATGATAATTTGTAGAACAATGCATGAAATAGAAAACACTGTGCAATGTTACATAAGTATAATAATTTATATAATTTTGTAATGTTATAATTATGGTTTACAATGTGTCAGATCAGATTCTGAGGTGATTTCATGACTGTAGTTTATAAGGTTGAGAGATAGGCAAAATTAAGAAGCGCCTTTTCGTAATAGAGTTCATAAAATGCACTTCTTATAAAAGCTTGAAGGCAGCAGGTACTGGAAGTAATTGTGAAGCTGTGAAAATATAGGACAACAAATTCAATGGTGGCGAAAATACCACAAACAAAAGTCAGACTGAAGCTATTGTAAAAATGAGTTATTGCAGTAAGGAAACTGGATTCACAAAAGTTTAAGTTGACTGTTAATTTATTCATTAAAGGACAAGTTCACAATTTTCCAAGTGTGTCTATGAATATGAAAGAACGAACAATTAGTTTTCTGTAATCATTCCTCCTGTTCATACTACTTGAGGATCCATTCATAATGCACTTATAATTTGATGTAAAGTGATAGAGGACCAAATCCACAGTCCTCCTTATGTGCAAAAATGTATTTAAAGCTTATTTGAAGTTAATATGAAGCTTCAGCCGTCCAAATGAGTAAAAATCAAGGGGACACTTCTCAGAGTTTCAGGCCTTTCAGTGCAAAAGTCCCTCTTTATGTTGTTATACTTCCACTGCAGCTGAACAGGAAAATACAGTCCGTTGAGACACAGAGGGGATTTTTTTTACCAAAGAGACTGTAACTGTGGCAGATATCCGCTTTATTTGACTAACTGAATCTTCACGGTATCTTCACTTTTAAAAGAACTGAAATACATTTTCGCACAAAAGAAGGACTGTGGATTTTGGCCTCCATCACTTACACTGAAAACACATTTGAAGGGCATCTTTTAATAGGCAGTATGAACAGGAGCAATGATTACAGTGAGGCCTTGAGACATTTATAAATTTGCAAGAAAAAAAAGTTGGATATTCTCCGACATTATAAAGTTGCAAATTTACAAAAAAAAAAAAAAAAAAAATGGAAAAAAGGTGTTTTATTTTGAAAAGCAGTCACATCGCCTCACTTTGCAACTCTAGACAGACGCTGCTTGTTGTGCATTATGCCTGCTGTGGAAGAACTCATTAAATTGTACTTTTCAGTTGGGTTGAGCAGTAAGGAGATACTTGTATAACCGAGCGTTATAGACACCCACATATAGGTTTTAAAACCTACTCCTTCAAAGTTATGTGAAATAAACTATCCCTGACATTGTATGTTTTTTTTTATACGAAACAAGCCCAGTTTCAACCTGACCCCAACCAGTTATCTTTGCTGCAGTCAACCACATCCATAATGTAAGCCCTGACCTTACCTGAGATGTGTCGCTATGGGAAACACAATGCTAACAAGAGGGAAATACTATTCAAGGGGCAGACAGACTTCGACACAGGAACGATACACCTGATGGCCACTCCACCATTGATGAGATGAGACATTTTTTTTAAAGTTAGTCTGTGGAAATACAATAATTACCTGTATTCCAAGTTGAAACAAGCAAATTGAAGACCTGTTTTAATTACCTTTTTATTAGAAGTTCCCTCTTTCCCGATATGCAGTGAATGCACCACCATGTTTCCATTCTTTCTCACTTACATTTCTTACCATTTGAAAACCCATTTTTACAAAGAAGCCTCTTCCTAATGTGAATATCCCTCATGTAGACAAAATATGTGCAAGATATTACACTAAAGAGATAAAGTAAAATGTAATTAAGACTTTTTTGCTTTAACATAAAGACATTCCCTAAACTTTGTCCCACAGAATGAATAGTTCATGTTTCATTTTGGAAATGAAACAAATTTAGAAACATGCTGTTTGTATTTAGATTACAATTCATAATGCAGTGATATAAAAATAATGGATGGCTGTATTGTGTTATGATTTACATACATACCATTGGCTTCGTCTCATGCTCAATGCACAGAAGAATCTCCAAGAATAGCAATCGCAAACCACCACCCCAGATAGAGAAGTAGGACGTGTGGTGGTGTGATTCTACCAAGGATCATGCTTCCTCCTTTATTTTCTGCAAGGCCTTCCTTTTCATATTTCGCATGGACAAATGGGATATTCTTTGCTGTTACCTTGGAAACAGGCATGTATCGAGACTCTGTGTGGAGAAGCAGGAGAAAATTATCCTTAATGTGTCTAGTAATGGCAGAAAAGCAGCATGACTCTAATGTGCTCTAATGTGTAATTTCTGTTTCACTGCTGGCGACTGGTAAGTGTGACAGCAGAGGGGATTCTCACAGACGCAGCTAATGGATAAGAGTAGAAAGCCTCAAACCAAAGGCTCAGTTATACACAATAACCTGCTCATATATGCTGGTTGATGATTCAGAGGAAACACAGCATCTGAGTGACTGTGCAGGAGTGTCCAAACAACAAGAAGACACTGAAGTATAGAAGCACCTATGGGACTTTAAAATGTGATAATGTAAAAAAACATAATTTTCAAGACTTTAGTTCATGTTTGTGCCGATTGTGACACCTAACATGTCGTTTATAGACTGGAGCGTCCCTGTGGTTGTTTCTATGTAGGACAAACAAAAAGATTATGGACCAGCAGGACATGGAAAACCCAACACAAGTCATAGTTTTGAAGTTTTAGAAGTTGTAGAAAAGGATATGAGAGGGAGAGATCAGCTGAAAAGACGACTCCAAGGTTTGTACAACTGAAGGTAACTGAATACCTGAGAATCAATCAGGAGGTAGATTGTTCTCCTTTTTTTATTATATATTTCCTTAGAAACAATGTGAAGCTTTTGTCTCATGGAACCATTGTTTTTGTTCTCGTTCTCATGGTGGTGAGTTGAAAATTGTAGACTAGATTGATTAATGTATCTCTTAGGTGCACCTGTGATGTTTGGTGTCTACTTAGCGTCTTGGGGGATCTGATTACAAGAGGACAGTGCTAAATTCAAGTGTAAATGAACACCATGATGCTTTGTGATCCCAGCACTCAAACCACTTCCTGAGATGCATTTTGGTAGTGTAAACAGTCTGGCTGGGTATCGGACCAAAATACATCGATATCAAGTTTCGAAATGTCTCCCATCAAACAATATCTGCAATCAATCCTTTTTGAGCCAAGAGCTAGAAAATATGACTATTTGTGTGGACTTGCTCCCAGTCAATCAACGCAAACGTTCATCGATTTAATGCGACATGTGATTGGCCCACTGCCACTACGACCTGCCGCAGCCAAGACGCCTCCTAAACACTCTAAAGTGTGACTACACTACACGCCTGTTACACCGGATAAGAGCAGGTGCTCAAAATGTGTAATGGGTATCGAATGAAGTAGTCAGTTGGTATTGGTATCACTTTAAGGGTACTTGGATTGAGAGTGGCATCCTATTTTTTTAAATGATACCCTAGTAAACAGTAATGCATCTCTCACAATGACGTAACAGAAAAATACGTCACCAGTGTTTTGATAAACAGATGAAAGGATGGAGAGGAGCACAGATGTCCTTGGTTGGAGTAATCTGAACAGTTAGAACAGGGGTGTCAAACATATGGTCCGTGGCCCGCCAAAGGGTCGAATCTGGCCCACGGGATAACTTAAAGTATGAAAATTGCAGAATATTTAGTCAATTTTTTCAATAAAACACATCGCTGTTGTCGCTTATTGTTAGTTGTCATTCACACTCGTACATATATTAGTCCTTGAAACATTTTTTTCAGCTCTTTAGCCCGCACTAAAAACATATCTGGTGCTTGATGTAATAACTATGAGTGGGACTGTTTGACCGTCTAGCAGAAGTGACGTAGGCAGCAACAAGCTCTGGACACGAGTTCAGCTTGAGACGCACGATAAAGACAGATGTGAACGGTAATGTGTCTCAGCCGTCCCGAGACACAGGTGTAAACAGGGTTATCGACTTAGCAGCCATATTGTGTCTATCTTTCTTTTAACATCACAAGATTTAAATAAGATATTTCTTTGGTAAATGGACTGTACTTATATAGCGCCTTTCTCGTCTTTGCGACCACTCAAAGCACTTTACATTACAACTCATTCACACACATTCATACACATTCATACACTGATGGCAGGAGCTACCACGCAGGGTGACAACCTGCTCATCAGGGGGAATTTAACCATTCATTCACATTCATACACCGTTGGCGCAGCAAGGGCACATCGACATGTGGACTGGAGGAGCCGGGAATCGCCAATCTTCCAATTGGAGGACGACCGCTATACCTCCTGAGCCACAGCCGCCTCTTTGTTTTTGTTAATGAAACTCACACCTGTATGAAATCAAGAATTTGCATCAGTGCTCATCGTTCTCGTTTTCCCACAACTAATTTAGTGTTTTTCTATCTTTGTCATCACTCATTTCTTCTTAGAAATATTTAAAGTGTCCCTCCACTCAAAGATTTGTTTCTCTTATTGTTACCGTAGTTGGATGTTTGAGCTTTAATGTGCAGAGTTTGACACTAGAGTTTCTCTGTGCTCACCCTTAATCTGAGTTTAAGACATCGGCCTACGAGCAGGATCTGTGACATCACAACTAGTCTGGAGCCAATCGTGGTCCAGTACGCAACTCATACAGGATGTGATGTGGAAACTTGAAGCCTCCATTGTACATACAGTGAGAATGAACTTTACATTAAAATAGGAAACACCTGATATCATACTGTAATAAAATTAGACATTGCTTTCTCTTCTGGCTGCCAAAGTTTGGAGGTATTTTAGAAACTTGGTGAATGTCCTGTGCTGTTTTAAGATGCTGTGTTAGGTTGTTTCTATGATTAAATGTTTTTATATGATTGTATTAGAAATGTATTTATGATTGTATTATCACATTTGGTTTAATTCTGATTCATGCATTGGTGGAAGGGTTAAGGTTAGGGTTAGGAAGTTTTAACACTAGTAAAAGTTTCATTACTACACCGTAAAAAGTAAAATAAAATGTACATAAAGTATCAGAAGTAAATGTTGGAAGTGCCTCAAACTTGTATTAAATGTACAGTTACTCTCCACTACTGGATTTATTGTCTGTCTGTAACACATTGCCGTAGCATCTGGGACGAGAAACTCTTGAAAAATATATTTTTAAGGTTAAATAAAGATTTCAAAATATCAAATATCTTATCTTCCTCCTCCATTTACATATCATGACCAACAACTGCAGCTTCACTGAAATTCCTCACAAATACCTTAATGTTCATTTTACCTGGTGGTGGAAAGTGGAAATGTAGGTACTTGTTACATCATATGTCTACTCCACTACTTTACAGAAGGAAACCACTACGCCACTAGATTTATTTAACAGTAACAGTTACTCCTCTGTGCTTCTTACATTAATATTTTACATACAAAACATATAATCATTTTATTTAAAAAACAAACAAACATAGTTATACATTTCTCAACAGTTTATAAAATAGTTTGAATCAGCTCAACCTCGAGCAACTACATCATTTAAATGCTTCTTACATTTTAATGCATCAACAATATATCATAAACTATAAAATGAACCATTCTGTGCTTCTACTTATGATACTCAGAGTACTTTGTGATGATAATACTGCAAGATTTTGATTTTGAATGCAAAGACTTTGACAAGAACACACTCAACACCTGCTGTTATATTAATATATGTTTTATTCTTCTCCATTTTTATTATCATTATGTTTTATTTTCATATTTGCAAATCTTACAGGTCCTTTGTGCATGGACCTATCATCACGGCACACACATTGGCACAACAAGATTGGTCAGAAATAGATAAATTCTAATCACACTTTAATAGCACACATTTTCATGACTTTTGCAAGGACTCGGGAAAGACATACTATAACAATAACAAATTTGATCTTTTTTTTTTTTCTTCCCTCTATTGAAATCAGAATTTATAGTATGATGTGCCAAAATAAAACATAATAGTAACATGGACATTCTCAATATCTCAAATAAACAAAGCATAAATAAGAAGGAAATAAAAACATGAGATATAACCATAAGATGTACAGCAGTTGAATAGAGCTCTGATGAATGTGATGAGTTTTGCCATAAAGGTGCCTTTAAAGCACAACACTTCCCCTAACATGAAATAAAATAATCTCTGTCTTTAAATAAGAAACTGCTGACAATATAAAAATACATGGCATTGTACTGTAGTTCATTAAATAAACCAACAATTCATATATAAAATATTATATTGACGTGTATAAAAATATGCCTTACAACTTTTTGAAAAGGGTAACAGCCGTAAGCTTTTTGTCTGCCACTTCAGAACACACAGTCGACCACAAAAATCCAACATATGTACAAACAATCAACTAATAAGCAGTCAAAAACGCCATTTTGACAAATAAAATGAACAGAAGCATCCAGGATCATTTTTCGTATGACTATTTTTTCTGACTTGACATATATATAAGATACTGTAAGATTCAAGCAGTACTTGATGGAAATACAGACTCAAAAATAAATTAATAGAAAAAAGAAATATTCTGTCAATTAGGTATATTGATATCAGTGTATCTTTGGAGAGAGGGAGAGAGGACGGTGAGGGAGACACGTTTTTCCAAACATTTGTGTCACATCACCTGCGTAACAGTATTTCAGCCCACTGAGATCAGAACAAACACAGGCAGTGTCAGCTATCCTAAAGTAAAAAGGAAAACGGAAATCTACCAGAAAGCCAGGACAAGAGCCAGGGAATATAGAGATCATTCAGAGTAATACCGCTTGGATCACTGAGGCAGTTCACGGAGCATTAATGTGAGCATGCAGCGTGTCACCAGACGACGCAGAGGACGTTGCTGCAACTGTTGAACATTCAGGCAGATGTTATTGTTGTCGCTGCTGGACTGTAAGTGTGTGTGTCTTGCTTCTAGAGAGGACATTAACTGGTGTGTATTTTCCATAGGAAGTGGTTTATCCCTGCTACCTCCTGTCCAGGCAGTGTCTAGCACACGCTAAAGCCACCCCCTCTCCCTGTGCTCCTGCTCCTCCTCCACCGCCTCCTCTTTCTCCTCTTCCTCCAGGCTCAGAGCAATAGGACAGACTCATCTCTCACTCCCCGTCGCATGGTAAAGTGCCATCTTCGCTGGCATGTGAGGGCAGGGCCGTGCCGAGCTCGTCCACGCACCAGCAATGGCCACGCTGCATGCCCTTGGAGGAGCGGCACTGTGTGAGATTAAAAGACAGAGAGAGGGAGATTTTGAAAGGGAGAGAGGGCGGAGATTGAGTGGGAGAGTGGGAAAGGTGGTGAGAGAGGAAGAGAGAGAGAAAATGATATGTCATCATAGCGCAGTACTGATTCTCTGAGCCCACAGCTGAGAGGCTCAGAGAGAAAAGTGTCAGTTATTCTCAGCCCCTATGGTCACAGACAAATCTCTGGATGCAGCAGAGTACAGCTCTCACTATCTCACACATACATACAGTCAGTGACACATTTTCACATCACATCACGTCCAAAAGCCAACAAAGTTCCAGTTTCATGTTTCATGACCATTCAGGTGACTGTGATACTCTACCTGCTTTTTCCTGTAGAAGCCGCGAGTGTCACAGTTGGGTATATAGATGTCGCGGTCAGACTGGATGATCGTCAGCTCGAGACCTCTCAGGACACTATTGAGCAGTTTGCGGCAGGGGGCCTAAAAAAAACAGCAACGCAGAGTGTGACTTCAAACATCACCAGAGGCAAAGACAGAGAACCTGCCTTCATCTGAGGAGAGAGTGGCTGCTTTCTCCCCTCAGGTGATTCTGTTGGCAGAAAGTCTCTTTGATCACAACACATGTCGATGTAATTCACACACAGGATTAGCCACAGTGATGCAGCATTACAGCCAGAAGCAGGGAATACGGATATTTATATATATATCAGATGTCACATATTGTATAACATTATATAACCATATTGTTACACAATTGCTTTTGCTTTTCAGGTCACTGAATGGTTTGAAGTGACTGTGCGTTTTTTGTGTCACTTTGGGAAATTAAACTATGTGATCTTCATCAATGATGTGACTACTGTGATCACACATATTTGTTTAAATGCTGTGGCTCAGCCGGCTCACAAAGTAAAAAAAAAATCTGTGGCGGCAGCGGCCGACTTGAAACTTTCCTGATTCTCATCATGGTCAATTAGTTCTGCCGCATAGCAGCACACACATCATGCACCATAATGCATAGCTTCAGAGCCGTGTGTGTACATGCCACTGCAACACCCAAAACAGCAGAGGATGGTAATAACCCTCTGAAATGCAATGCAGCTCGATATACAACCCTCTCCATCACATATGATGTGTGTTAATGCAATCTTGTTACATAAAAGGCTTTAAACATCTCAGAAATTCAGTCATTTGGGTGAGGATTTGTTATCTTCACTCATTTAAGACTGTAAAATAAGAACATGAACTTACTTTTTCAATGTCACCACTGTGTGAGGGATGGGGACCTGAGAGGAAATGACACACCAACATGAGATTGTGATATTAAAGCAATATGGCCATTAACATCAAACCACATCCAATGTCAAACTGTACAATATATGCTGAATATACAGTATAATATAAAGACTTGGGTATATTTTTATACATCAGCATCTTTCTGCATAAAACATTACAAAACCGTCACTCAAATTGAGATCCATCTGAGGGTGGTCATTCAATGAGAGACCTAATTTCCATCAGTACATTTCCTTTTCAGATTGGTAATCGCAGTATCTCAGTTTGAACAGTAGATGGAGATCACTGCAATAAAAAGCAGCTTGATCGGGATGTAGGTGACACTGTGACAGTTTCACATTCATTCTAAAATCTCTACAGAAAGGCTGACTTATAGGACAGATCATTGTCATGCACTCTGTCATTGAAATGGGTGAATATTTAACACTGTACAGATCATATAAAAGCAGATATATGTATCTTTACTTAAACACTGTCGCAAAACCCCAAAGACTAAATAAAAGCTCATTGAATGTATTTCATAAAGAAGCTCTGTCCTTTTGGTGATTCGCCATCATTTCTGATTAACAAATTACAGTCCTTTACAACAGGACTGTAATGACAAATGACATTTTTATCACAGTGGCTCCAGAGGCACTGCAGAGCAGTACTGAATGCTAGAGGTTTGCAAATTCATCTGTGGTGCACAAAATGCATCCAGGCTTAAATGTCACACACTAATTGGCCTTTCCTTTTGTTGGTGAGTGACACAGCATCACATGCAATTCACAGCAACACAGGAGGCACACTGTATGCACAATTATCTGTGGTGGCTGTTACAATATCTTCAATATACCACTGTACATGTCAAGCCTACCTGCAGTGTCCATGCATGTGTCTGTGTGCGTTTGTAAGGTGCATGCATGTATGTGTGCATATGTGATTTCATGCACGTGTGTGTGTGTGTATACAGTATCTTACCTGTGGGGTGGGGCCTCTCAGTGGGACTAGTCCTGCTGTGCTTGGCGCAAATGCCCCTTCCCTGCAACAGAGCCTGGAGGGGGCTGTGCTCCCTTGCTGGGGGAACACAGCGGAGCCCTTTGGCACAGCTCAGGGTGTACACACCACAGGGCTCTCCCTGGGCCAACATTGACGTGCTGCCGGCAACATTATGGTCCCTGGGGGGCCGACCTGCCCCCAGTGGATCCCTGCAGGAGGGACAGACCTTGAGGGTGCCCAAGCGGTTTGCCCCGGTCCATGATCCGCAGTGAGCAATCAGCAACAAAACAACGGTTGTTAAGTTAGAAAGGATAGGCATTTTCTGTCCAGGTCTCAGGTTCTCCACACTGTCACTCTCTGTCAGTTAAATGTGGCTGATGCTATTTCTGGATGTATATTTCTCTCTCACTCTCCCTCCCTTTCTCTCCCCTTTCCTCAGTCTTCTTCCCGTTTCTATACAGTAGCTTTCCTTGGTGCTTTGCCGGTTGAGTCCCCTGCAGTGCCAGAGGAGACAAATGGAGATCGAGAGAGACACAGCAAAGCACCAGCTTTTAAAGATCTGAAAGGCGGTGATAGAGAGTGAGTGAGTGAGTGAGTGAGTGAGAGAGAGAGACAGGAAGAGAGAGAGAGAGAGCACAGTTATGACACCTTCAGGGGCTGGGACTCAGAGAGAGAGAGAGAGAGAGAGAGAGAGAGAGAGAGAGAGAGAGAGAGAGAGAGAGAGAGAGAGAGAGAGAGAGAGAGAGAGAGGGAGAGAGAGGGAGAGAGAGGGAGGTGGCAGGGAGGGAGAGAGCAAGTGGGGGGTGGATTATGTTCCTTTCAGAAATTATCAAAATCTCCCCACCCTTTCCTGTTATATACTAACACATACATCTAGCCCTTCATCTCACACTTATCTTACACATTACACATGCACAACAGTAGTAGTCATGTTGAGCTATTTGCACTTTCTTTTCCCAATGTCAGAGACCTTTGGGGAATCATATTTGCCATGGTAACAAATACAAACGTATATACATATGTGTGTGTGTCTCCATCAGCGTCGCCACTGCAATGCCATTCGCTACAACAAACGCACAGCTGTGTGATTCCTCCTGCTTGGATCCTGTACGAGGTTATGACCGAGAATATTTCCTGTACAAACATGTAATCCTCAGGCTGAATTCCACAGCTGAGATACTCTGTCTTTTTTTTTTGTGTTAAATTACAGATTATCAGTCATAAAATTTAAGTTAGTGACCTCCCTGAATGCACTGTAATGTTTGTGTATTACAAAACAGATGCTTAACATACTGAAGATTACTTTATGGTGCCGTACACCGACTGAACCTCTGCCTCAGTTTAATCAAATCAGTGCTGAGTGCCAAATCCACTCTTTAATAAACCAGTCAACTTCTAGATTACATTTGAGCAGCTATCAGATATTAACTGACTTCATGCACGGTGTCACATGTTGAAAGTGCGAGGGCAGAGGAGGTTATTGCTCGCCAGTTGTTTGAATTGGAAGAGTAATCATCTGGATAATTAGGAGGAGGACTCGCTTTTGCAGGAATGCACATCGACCAGCCCGAGCCAAACTGCTAATAATGCAATCCATCGCTCCACTCAGCCAGTTAGGATTTTCTACACGAGTGCAATCATCGAATGATCACTGCTGAGCCCTTCACGTTTTCTACTCAGCGCACAACACTAGCTTCTGACATAATTAAACTGTCATGCCCGTGTGGTTTTGTGATAAATAGAGCTAGTTGGTGTATAGAAATGATGTTGTTCTCTTAAATATACAAGGCGTCATTCTTTTACTCTTCAAGACAGATGCAAAAGGTAACTTTGCAGCTACTTTAGTACTTTTATCGTTACGCTTTTAGTCATTTGATGCAACTCTTACTTTTACATGAGTATTTCATAAGAATAGCTACTATTACAGCAAATCTTTTGGAGCCATATATTTTAGCTAATGCTCTATTTTAACACTAATTAACAACACGCTGCGCTGCAAGAATAAATATGAAGTTTGATGCATAGTCTGCAAATACAATTTGTAAGAAGAGAAAGTGAAAGCTCATGTATAGGTACAGTGTGTTCCTGTCTTATCTAGAGTCCCATTGTATCCTGTGTTATCCGACACAGCCTTGCTGCATCTTGTTGCAAGTTTATTCGAAGCTAAAATGAAGCTTCAGTCCTCCAAATGGGTCTAATCAAGTCAAAATCTTTCAATGTTGCAGTCTTTTATGCCAAAGCCCCTGTTTTGCTACTATACTTCCACCACAGCTCAACAGGGAAACACTGTCTGAGGAAACACAAAGAGGGACTTTGATGCTAATAAGACTGTAAATGTGTCAGATATCCACTTGATGTGATTAACTGAGACTGCGGAAACCTCATTGAGCTTCACCTCAACTTCTGGAATATGTTTTTCCACTAAATGACTGTGTGGGCACACTGTGGATTTTGGCCCCCATCACTTACACAGAAAGCACATTTGAATGGGATCTTTTACTAGCCAGTATGAACAGCAGGAATAATTGCAGCGAGGGCTTCAGACATTGATATTTGTTCTCTGTGGACAGATGCAACGTGAATATGACACCGAAAATTAGGGAGAATTTCACAGGGCATACACAGCATTAGGATATTATATTAAAGGACAGGTTCACAATTTTTGAAGTCTGTATTAAATATTGAAATAGGTTTTCTTGCTGTAATTATTCCTCCTGTTCATACTGACCATTAGAAGATCTTGCAATGTAAGTGATGGGGGACTAAATCCACAGTCCTCCTTCTGTGCAAAAATGTATTTAAAAGTTTATCTGAAGCTAATATGAAGCTTCAGCGTCCAAATGAGTCAAAACAAGTAGATATCTTTCAATGTTACAGTTCTTTCAGTGCCAAAGTCTCTCTTTTTTGTTCCTATACTTCCATCACAGCTCAACAGAGAAACACAAAGAGGGAATCTGATGCTAAAAAGACTGTAAATGTGGCAGATATCCACTTGATATGGACTACCTCAGACTGCTGAAGTCTCATATAAGCTTCACATCAACTTTTAAATGTGTTTTTCCACTAAATGACTGTGTGGACTCTCTGTGGATTTTGGCCTCCAT
>NC_070581.1:28587163-28704663 GCF_027409825.1 Scomber japonicus | reverse complement strand
ATTTATCAGTAATACAGTTAAACTGGGTGATAATGTGAATAATTGCATTGCAGGTTGATTTAAGGTGAACCCCTAAATGTTCTGTTTGTGCTCCTAAAAGTTTCAGTAAGGAGCTCCAAGTAAAAAAAGTGAGTCTGGAGCCCTTCAGCAACAACAACAACAACAACTGATATAATTCTTGCAGCTGTTCATACTTTGAAACCTGCCTCAGTGCCCTGGTCATGGCCACATCTCCTGCAGATAGCGAATGAGAGTTTCCACTTATCAGAGCAACTTTCAAGCTACTATTGTATAAAATAATCAGGAGCTCATGCGTGAGAGGAGCCGGGTAGTTGGTACACAGTTGTTTTTATTCTCTCTCTGTGAGGCGAAGAGTTAGCAGGACAGAAAGCTTTGCACACAGTCTGCCTACTATTGACTATTAACTATTAACTATTAACTACTAACTTAATGTCAAAATGCTGGTTTTCTTCATTCAGATGGATGATATCAACGTGCTGCACCACAGATGCCTCCTGAATTTGAGGCGTAGAATCCGAGATATTGGGGATGGGCGCCCAGCTCAGGAACGATACATGAGGTTACTGAAGGACGGAGACACACTCAGGTCAGACTTATTTAAAAGTTACCCTCGTTTATAGTGGGGATTCAACTGAAGTGATTATGTGAGGGGTGTTTGTTGGAATAAGGGTTGATCTCAAAAGATACTGTGTTGGTTTATTTGCCTACTTGTTGGGTTGCTTCTGTAATTAGGGGTTCACGATATTCATGGCGTTACTGACTTTATTGGATCAGGTATTAGCCATGATGTGATTGATCCTCATTAAATGCAGTTTATTCAACTATTTCATGATAAAAGTCTGTGTTCAGTTAATACTTGCATTCATTCAGTGAAGGCGGTGCGATAGTAAATCACTGACCTCATGTTAACTTTCAGGTGATCAGGAGTTTAGTGCAGAGAAGTCTACAGATTTAAGGTTTTAGGAAAAAGAGAGCATTGGTATAAGCAGATATCCCGAGTTAGGTATCAGGAGCAGTACTCAGAAGAATATACAATGACTGCTAAACCCTGCTGGAGCGGCTTTATGACGCATATTTAAACAGTTTTTCTGTATTATTGAGGAATTAATTATTATTTTGTTATGTATCTATATGGGCCACTAAAATGTTAAAATGTTGATACCAAAGTTGTGAACCACCTCATGTTAGGTCTTCTGCCTATGACAATAATGTACTAGTTTAGTGTATCCCTTGATTGTAGTTCATCTCCTTCCTTCCAAAAAAAGGACAAAAAATAAAAATTTCAAGGCTTGTCAGTGAAGGTTTGTAAACAAGGGGAATATCAGTCTGATATATCGGTGCTTCCCTTCCTTATACTGTTAAATTCAGAGAGCTAGCATTGTGGGGACTCGTTTGTTGAGGGCTTGAATACAACAGACGTTCGTTAATATGTAAAAGTTACAGCTCAGCTCTACTACAGTAAGTCAACACCAGGAGCCTAAAAATTGAAGCAACTAAGTTTAAATCAGTCGCCATTCTTTTTTATTATTTAAATCTTTGTTTTTCCTGCTGTGAAATGCCAAAATGTCTGTGTGTCTGTGTTTTTTTTTCTACTTTATTTTACAATTTTATCATATTGTCTGTTTCTTTTGTCTTTTAATCTCTTTTTTTTAAACCTTTTATTTCAGCGTTTATTAAACTTAATCTTTTATTTTGTCTTTTTAATCTATTCTAACCTAGTTTTTACTCTAACTTTCAATAAACCCTTTCTCTTTTATTTCTTTACTTTACTTATTTATTTAATTTATTTACTTATTTTAATTTTCTCATTCTCTCTTGTGTGCATTGCTCTCAACTTTTGTCTTTTAATTAGCGCTTTCTTTTTTTAAATTCCTTTTCTTTATGTTGTCACTTGTTCTGTCTCATTATCAGCCTGTCAATCTGTCACACTGTGAAGCACTTTGAACTACACCAGCCTGTATGAAAGCTGCTATATAAATAAAGTTTGACTGATTGATTGATTGTGTATCTTCAAGTTTAACCCTCCATAACAAAACCTATACTCATATAAAGCTGCTGCTAGTTATACTGTATGTTTAAACAGTAACAGCCAATAATCACACGTCTGTCATTTGATATAGATCCTCTTCTAATCATCCGACTTTAAAGAGCACTTTTTAAAATCACCTTTCATCGCCTTCGAATGCACATTATTGTCTCGTTTGTGCTGCACAACGATTTATGTTGCCGGTGTAAGATTGAAGAGGTCGTTTGAGGTGCGTTTCTGATTGTGCATACAGCATTTGAGACCTATTGTTAAACCTGTAATTTATTCTCCGTAGTTACCAAGGGAACTCTGAAGAAGTGGGTTGCTATGTGGCTGGCCATCCTCTATCAAAGGGAAACTGCTACTTTGAGGTGAGTATGCCTATTGTGACACTGTGAACCTGTCCGTCGTCTACTCTCAGTATCTTATTATATATTTATTTATTTATTTATAGTACATCATTATCTGACATGATCGCTACACTCTGTGGTTACTGTACAAAAAAAAAAGAAGTAGATAATCATTAAAAAAAATAAATGGTCCTTAAATAAATAAATGGTTCAAACAAACCAAGGAGGGAGAACACACATGTTTAAGTCTCACAATATCAAAGTAGTTTATTAAAATAACTTATTACCCTAAATCAGGGGTGTCAAACATGCGGCCCGTGGGCCAGGACCGGCCCGCCACTTTCCTTCCTGTGTTCTTTTCCTTCCTTCCATACTTCCTCCCTTTCTTCCTTCCTTCCTGCCATCTGTCCTTCCTTTCTTCCTTCCATCTGTCCTTCCTTCCTTCCTTCCTTCCTTCCTTCCATCTGTCCTTACTCCCTTTCTTCCTACTGTTCTTCCTCCCTCCTGTCCTTCCTTCCTTCCCTTCTTATTACCTTCCATCTTTTTAATGATCCGGTCCACATGAGATCAAATTGGGCTCTATGTGGCCCTTGAATGAAAATGAGTTTGACACCTCTGCCATAAGTAAAACAAAACTCATGTTAAATCTGTAGAATCAGTGGAAGTGAGAATATGTTGCTAGAAAATAACAACCAAATGAAGCAAATAAAGAAAATGAGTGTTGCTGGTGAGAGAGAGAGAGAGAGAGAGAGAGAGAGAGAGAGAGAGAGAGAGTGAGAGACACTGAGCAGCCCAGGTTTTATAATGGTAGCCCAGGTTGTATAAAGGTGGCCCAGGTTGTATAAAGGTGGCCCAGGTTTTGTTAAGGTGGCCCAGCTTTTTTTATTAAGGTGGCCCAGCTTTTTTTATTAAGGTGGCCCAGGTTTTATTAAGGTGGCCCAACCCACAGCACAGGTGAACTGCTTCAGCCCGATGACTTTGGCTCTGCTTGGCTACTTCCTGGAAGGAGGACAAAAACAAACGGATCAGCCAGGCAGAGCAGAAAAGCAAAAGTGGTCATCACAGTCGTTTTTACACAATCATTCATTTTGAAATGTTGGATAGTGGTAGTGGTGGTGGTGGTGGTGTGGGATGGGATGGTGGTGGTGGTGTGGGGTGGTCTGGGAGATTACTGACAATATGATAGGCTTACCACATACCATCGTCCCTAGTTTGTGCCCAAGATTGCTTTTCCATCCAGCCAGCAATTTTTATCCCCTTGGAATCCCGTTGCTGACAATTTTCTCAACTTCATATTAAATTCTTTTAAGGTCCACCCCCCTCCCCCACCACCATGCACACACACACACACACACACACACACACACACACACACACACACACACACACACACACACACACACACATACACATTTCCAGTTCACCAGTGCAAAAACCACCACCTCAAAAATGTCGTAGCTGCACTGGAATGAGAGGATAGGGGGCGGTGGGTTAGGTGGTATCTCTGAGCACAAAGATTAGTCTAACATACAGGCAGGCAGGCAGACTGGCAGCGGGACGTTCCTCTGTATCAGGCCTTAAATAGTTAGTCACACATACAGTAAGAGCAGCAGAGTATGAGAGAGAGAGGGGAGGAAAAAAAGTATCTTGGTGATGTAGCACAGGAAAGTTGCAAGACTTGAGTAATAAATTAGAGGCCGAGGGCTGCAGTGTGTTATTTATGAGGCAGCCGGGTTTGCGGACGGTGCACACGTCAGAGCAGAGCTTTGTGCCGTGTGGTCAAGCCGACTGCAGGTGAGGCGGGTAGTACTTCCTCCTCGTCTGCGGTGTTTTTTTTTATTCAGGAGGAAAAATTAAGGCTGTACATTATCCAGCGGATCTACGTCATTCAGCCGGAGCCGCAAATAGAGCCAGACAGGACCACGCACGCAGCATCCACGAGTTCCACAGATATACCAAGCTGCTGTCCTGCACATGATCTACTTCTTCCACTTATTCTCTCCCAGGGTTTTTTTTTTTTTTTTTTTTTTTTTGGAGAAGAGAAGCAACGTTTTTGATCCTACATTTTAAGCATTTCTGATTCTCTTCACTAATAATCCAGGCTGACTACGTGCTTTGATGTTTTTAACCTTCGTCTCGTCCTCCCGGGTCAAATTGACCCCGTCTGTTTTGAATGTTCCTTCTTTCCTCCCTTCCTTCCTTCCTTCCTTCCTTCCTCCACCCCCCTTTCTTCCTTCCTTCTGTCCTTCCTCCCTCCCTCCCTCCTTCTTTCCTTCCTGCCTCTTTTCCTTTCTCCCCCCCTCCCTCCCTCCCTCCTTCCTTCCTTCCTTCCTTCCTTCCTTCCTCCCTTCCTCCTTCTTTCCTTCCTTCTGTCCATCCTCCCTCCCTCCTTCCTTCTTTCCTTCCTTCCTTCCTTTCTCCTTCCTTCCTTCCTTCCTTTTTTCCTTCTTTCCTCCCTGCCTCTTTTCCTTTCTCCCTCCCTCCTTCCTTCCTTCCTTCCTTCCTTCCTTCCTTCCTTCCTTCCTTCCTTCTTTCCTTCCTTTCTTCCTCCCTTCTTCCTCCCTTCCTCCCTTCCTTCTTTCCTTGACTCGAGGACAACAGGAGGGTTAATCATGGCTGTTAGGTGTCCCTGATGTGTGCCTGATGTGACATTTCCTTTAAATGTGATGTCAAACTCTCATCTGACCTCTCTCTCTCTCTCTCTCTCTCTCTCTCTCTCTCTCTCTCTCTCTCTCTCTCTCTCTCTCTCTCTCTGCGCTCCTCTAGCACGAAAAAACTCTTCAAGATAACAACATTTATATTTAAATGAGAATCACATTTGGGAGGCTGATGGATCCCTGTGACATTTAAACAAATGGATTTTTTAATGTAGCCATTAACCGGAGTTGATGCTACATTATTCTCCACTCAGTGACGCACACGCTGTAGAGTTTCCCAGATATCTCAAAAATTTGGAAGCTTTTATTCAGAGAAAAGGTCAGGCTACTGTCAAAGTATGCGTCACTGCAATCCTCGTGTTTCGTCTAGCCGTGCTCTCTCTCCCAGTTTAGGTCATCCGTCTTCAAAAGCAAAGTCGAAACATCTGCGGCATTCCTGCTTGTTTTTATTAGATTTATTAAATAAGAGAAGAAAAAAAAATTAATATATCAACATAACTTAACGGCTCATCAGGATCAGATTTATTGCCGAGTAAGTTTCCAGATACGATGAAATTCATCTTCGTTTTGTGGTGCGTAACAATAAAAGAAAAGGTAAGAGAATAAAAACAAGCACCAACCAAAGACAGGCGGTGTAAATATATGAATCAGGAATGGTTTTTATTCATCTGTTAAGACTTATTACAGATACTACCACTCAATATTTCATCTCTTGTAACTCTGAAGTCAGACAGAATAGGTTGTTGCTCTACACTCCACTAGTCAGGTCTGAAAGGGGGAAAAATTCATGGATACTGGCATGATTTATAAGGGAAATCATTTATTATAAAGCCAGATCTATCTCTCATTTGAACATGTATTCATTAGTTCATGTAGATTTTGGAATATAAAATAAAGATATTTGATGAAAAAGGTCAAAAGTCTGGCATGAGCTTAACTGGTACTGTGACACCTAGGCATGGGATGATAACCGTGTTCAAGGTATACCGCGATTTGAAAAAGCCACGATAACCAAAACCGCTAAATGTTCTGTCATACCGTTCCTAAGGTATGAGCTGTTTTTAGTCTGGTCAAAGACAGGAAGTGTTGGTCCTTCCTTTCCTTCTTTCCTTTCCTTTCCTTCCTTCTCCCTCCCTCCCATCCTTCCTTCCCTCCTTCCTTCTTTTCTTCCGTCCTTCCTTTTCTTCCTCCCTCCCTTCCCTCCCCTCCCTCCTTCCTTCCCTCCCCCCCTTCCTTCTTTCCTTCCTTCCTTCCTTCCTTCCCTCCTTCCTTTCCCTCCTTCCCTCCTTCCTCCCTACTTACCTTCCTTCCCTCTCTTTCCACCCTTCCTCCCTTCCATCCTTACTTCCTTCCTTCTTCCTCCCATCCTTCCTTCCTTCCTTCCTCTCTACTTTCCTTCCTTCCTTCCTTTCTTCCTTCCATCCTTCCTTCCTTCCTTCTTCCTCCCTCCCATCATTCCTTCCCTCCTTCCTTCTTTTCTTCCGTCCTTCCTTTTCTTCCTCCCTCCCTTCCCTCCCTCCTTCCCTCCCTCCCTCCCTCCCTCCCTTCCTTCTTTCCTTCCTTCCTTCCTTCTTTCCTTCCTTCCTTCCTTCATTCCTTCCTTCCCTCCTTCCTTCTTTTCTTCCGTCCTTCCTTTTCTTCCTCCCTCCTCCCTTCCCTCCCTCCTTCCTTCTCTCCCTCCCTCCCTCCCTCCCTCCCTTCTTTCCTTCCTTCCTTCCTTCCTCTCTTCCCTCCCTCCTTCATTCCTCCCTTCCCTCCCTTCCTTCTTTTCTTCCTTCTTCCTCCCTTCCTCCCTCCCTTCCTCCCTCCTTTCCTTCCTTCTTCCTCCCTTCCTTCCTTCTTCTTCCCTTCCTTCCTTCCTCCCTTCCTTCCTTCTTCTTCCCTTCCTTCCTTCCTTCCAGCCTTCCTTCCTTCTTCCTTCCATCCTTCCTTCCTTCCTTCTCCCTCCCTCCCATCCTTCCTTCCCTCCTTCCTTCTTTTCTTCCGTCCTTCCTTTTCTTCCTCCCTCCCTTCTCTTCCCTCCTCCCTTCCCTCCCTCCTTCCTTCTCTCCCTCCCTCCTTCCCTTCCCTCCTTCCTTCCTTCCTCCCTTCCCTCCCTCCCTCCTTCATTCCTCCCTTCCCTCCTTGACTCGAGGACAACAGGAGGACGAGCTTAATCTCCGTTTAGGAAAAGGAAGAGTATCACGACCCCTCCCACTGTCATTACAGATTCAGGTTAAATTAACATGTGTGAACATTTTAGAGCTGTAATCACAATACCTCCATACCATGAAACCGTGATATTTTTTCTCATGGTTATCATACCGCCAGAATCTCATACCGGCCCATGCCTAGTGACACCATTTAAGTCCATGTTTGCTCCAAATAAGCCCACGTCATGATTTATTTAAAAAATACAAATATATTGTTTTCAAAGTATTAAAAACAGTAATATATGTATTCAGTAACATGTTAAATATTAGAAAATGAGGAAAAAAACCCTCTTTATTTTTCCTCAGTAACTGTAACAGACTACAGTTACATTTATGTTGTAATTAAACTACCTAGCACTGTTTCATGTAACTAGTTACTTCCCAACGCTGAATATAAGATAATAGATTTGTCATTAATGTTAGGTGTGGCGTCTATGAGTCTGTGTCAGCGGGGGTCCTGGACGGCTGCAGTCGGGAAGGAACTGTTCTCGTGGTGTGCAGCTTTGGTCACGAAAGACTGCATCTTCGTGCCGGAGTGGAGGGTTTTGAAAAAGTTAATGTCCGCGGTGGGAGGGGTCGGTTCGCCTCAGTGTCAGAATCAGTTAGCTTTTTTATTTAGACGTTCAGGTGTTTTTAGTTTAGTTTATTTTCGGTCACCGGACTTAAACACACCAACAAAGCAAACAGTCATATATCACCGATCCTCGTCCTTCATCTCCGCCAACTAGTGACGAGCCACAAGGGAAAAACAAAAGTAAAAATATATAAATAGATAAATAAATAAAGCAGTTTCCAACCGAAAAGACCAAGACCTTCGTCCATTAGTCATTCAATAGATACCAATCTACAAAACCAACACAAAACATCCATAACTTAAAAAATAAATAAAAATGCTGTTTATTATAAGTTATCAAAATGAAATGACAAATGTAAAAGATAAATTAGAAGAAAAATGGGAATGATAAAGAAATGGATAAATGCGTAGGCAAGTGGATGGAAAATACGATGAAATAACGTCAAACGACGAAGAAGCACAAAACATTCAGCTTGAAACACTGAACAAAACACAGTCTACAACAGGGATGTCAAACATGAGGCCCGTGGGCCAGAACCGGCCCGCCAAGGCATCCAATCTGGCCCACTTTCCTTCCTACCCTCCTGTCACCTGTCCTTCTGTCCTTCCTCCCTTTCTTACTTCTTTCCTTCTTTGTTCCCTTCCTTCCTTCCTTATTTTTTTCTTTTCATTTCTTCCTTGTCTTCTTTCCTTCTTTGTTTCCTTCCCTCTGTCCTTCCTTCCTTCTATCTTTCCTTCATCTTCTTTTCCTTTCTTCCTTTCCTTCCTTCCTTCTATCTTTCCTTCATCTTCTTTTCCTTTCTTCCTTTCCTTCCATCCTTCCTTCCTTCCTTCCTTTCTAGTCTTCTTTTCCTTTCTTCCCTTCCTTTCCTAATCCCTTTTCCTTTCTTCCTTTTGTCTTTCCTTCCTTCCTATCACTTTTCCTTTTTTTCCATCCTTGTTTCCTTCCTCCCTTCCATCTTTTTAATGATCCGGCCCACATGAGATCAAATTTGGCTGTATGTGGCCCTTGAACGAAAATGAGTTTGACACCTCTGGTCTAGAAGATTAAAAAGAACTCATAGAAAGACATTGACAACCAAAACAGTTTCTTTTACCCTGCTCCATAAAGAAACTCTTAAAGTAACCTCTATAACCCCGTTTCATATTTAATGACTTAGATGTGTAGCGGCAGGCTGCTCTACGACATGACACCGGTATAAAAAAGGAACTTCTCTCTGCATTATTCACTCCGGGCACTTTACAAGAACGCACTCTGGCCCTAGAGTTATAAACTAAACTCAGTATGGACCAAAATATTGAGGAGCATGCTCAAACTGTACGTATGATGCAGCTTCTGTTGAACAACTCGGAGTCCTGCCCTTCTGAATTCATCGCTACCAATATGAGTTCTAGGAGATGCATTTCATAAATACCTACTAATGTCATCACTGAGTCTCAAACAACGGACTTAAGAGAGTAACTTCTGGCCTCGATCAGGTAGGCAACGAATGAATCCCGGATAGCCGAAAATGTCTTAATTGAGTTGCATTAACTGTATTTTAACTGCTAATGTGTGGAAGTGGTAGCCTGCAGATGGAAAGACTTTAGTTACTTTAACAAAAGCAGCAAAGTACCAGACTGGATATTAAAGGTCTCAAATTTTACTCAGAGAAACTTGAGATGTTTGGTCTCTATCGTGCTGACATGTAGGAGCAGCGATCTGAGGAAGGACGTTAGGTAAAGAATGGGGGAGGCTGACCCTAACCCTTTCATTAGAGCCCGGTGATACTGGATGTTTGGGGCAGATACCGATATTAGGGGGTAAAAAAAATCTGATAAACTTATATATATACAGAATATGTACATAAAAACACTTTTTTTAAGGTGGTTATCAAACACTTGTGAATAAGATACGTAATGGAGGCCGTGATATTTAACAGTTAAAGAATAAACTTTATTTCTTTCGGAGCGCATCAGTAGCCGAGTGGTTACCGTGCATGCAGCATCATGTCCCTGGTTCGATTCCAGCAAGGGACCTTTCATTAGAGCCCGATGATACTGGATTTTTGGGGCTGATACCGATTTTGGGGAGTAAAATATATCGGCCGAAAATCTTATATATACAGAATATGTACATAAAATGTGGTTATCAAACACTTTTGAATAAGATACGTAACGGAGGCCATGATATTTAACAGTTAAAGAATAAACTTTTATTTACTTTCAGAGCGCATCGGTAGCCGAGTGGTTACCGTGCGTGCAGCATAATGTCCCTGGTTCGATTCCAGCAAGGGACCTTTGCTGCAAGTCATTCATTTCCTAACCCTAACCCTAACCCTAACCCTACTGTCAAATAAAGGCAAAAATGCTCAAAACGAAAAATCCATGACAAAAAAAAAGAGTATACTTTTTATCAGTGCAGTGAAACGGTTAACTTCACTGCATATTTAACATGTATATATTAAACTTGAATTAGGAAAAAATTATTAAATATGTATAAAATGGGGCCTATATATAACTTTAAAAAATATCAGCACATATCTGATGGAATAAACACCGATACCCATATATCTGACAGGTGAACGATATATCGGTCTCGCTCTACCTTTCATATAGTTAAGTGTAGTTCACAGTTGATTGACAAGCCGATAATAAGACTGACCAAGTGTTAGAGCGAGGACGACATAAAGAAAAGGAAGAAACACAATGAAGGAACAGCACATATGTTGGTGTGGAGCACAAACGGAGCACACAATAATATAATCATTTGAATTGATTGGAACATTTTATTTCGAAACAAACATGAAAAACAAAGCAAACTGAAAAAAACAACAGCTTATTAATATTAAGCATAAAGCAATGCAGGATTGTTAACCACATCCGAAAAGCAGTGGGAAGAAGTAATTAAACACCGGTGTGCAGCGTGGATAAAGCACAACACGTGTTATTTAAACAGAGGAACTATATCCTTCAAAAATACACCAAATCAAAGTTTTAGGTTATCTGATTGTACCAAAAAAATTAATTTAAACAGATGGTTTAAATAATGGCTTGGCAAGGGATTGGTTATGCTTAGATTCTTACATTCAAAGTAAATAAGATACTCGTCTCCCACGTAGCTGTCATCACAGAGTTTGCAGATCCTCTGGTTTCTGTCTCATTCTTTATATCCTCCAGTGACCTTTGTAGAGGAAAATGACTCAAATGCATTCTCTCGTTTGTCTGCTTTGCCTTTCACCTCATTCTGCTTGGCAGTGTGTGTCATTTTGCTCAGATTGAGCTTAGCCGGCGGGCAGCGTGACGTCTGAGGAGGAGGGGGTGATACGTCTGAGCAGGAGCAGGAGGAGCGGGGTGGAGGTGGGTGGGGGGGGTAACTGTGGAGGTTTTCCCATGCGGCCGCTGGCACAGCTGTGTACCCGAGCAGGGAGTCAGACTCTGGGCATTTAGCTTTGCTTGGCGTGACGTCTGAGGGAGACGGGGTGATACGTCAGAAGTGGAGGGGGCAGGGTTTGGTGGGGTTGGGGGAGGGGGGGCAGGATTGTGGAGGTGTTCCCGTGCTGCCAGTGGCACAGCTGTGTACCCGAGCAGAGCAGGGAATCAGACTCTGGCCATTTGGGTGAGAGCCACACAGACATACCGAGGGCGAAGAAAGGCCGAGATTTACAGCAGGCTCACTTTCTTGAGTCGGGTTTTCCATTCAAGGTGTGACACAGTGAAGGTTCTCATAGTAAAATATAAGACTTGTGTTTTAATTTTGGGTTTCTGCTATAAATCCATGCTGCTTTCAAAAAAACTAACCTCTTCATTTTGCCCACATAAGTGAATAAAAACATATTAAAAGACTGTTTAAGTGTAGCAATGGGTTAAACGGACTATTTCTGGTCCCACAGTTGTAGTTACATTGTCTGTTTGTGTTTAGGTGACAATAGTGGACACAGGGGTGAGGGGGACCATTGCTGTGGGCCTGGTGCCGAAATTCTACAGGCTGGACCACCAGCCTGGCTGGCTGCCATACTCTGTAGCTTACCACGCTGACAACGGCAAGTAAGTCAAACCACAATCATCTTTGCACTACAGAACAGCGTCGGTTTCTTGGATGGTTTGGGAAAGAGGATTGTGGCCTGTTGCTGCTGCTGCATCCACACATAACTACAACAGTGAACCTCTATATCATTCTTTCTTCTTAGCTTTGACTTTTTTTGGAAGATTTTTCAGCAGCATAAAAACTGGTCAGATGAGGAGTTTTGGTGAAATGCTGCCGAACCTTGCACCTCCTAACTGTTGGATGTAGGGATGAAACTAACTGATAAATATTGTAGTCATCACTTCATCTGTTGATCTGGTTTTGAAATTGGTGAAAAATGACCATAATGATTTCTCAGAGCCCAAGGTGATAATCAAGTTTTTCTGATAATCACCTGTGTCTACGAAGTCAAAGCATGACCATGACTATCAGTATTACGGCTTAAAATACTACAGCTAAACTCCCACAGAACGCTGCTAAAATAAGAAGTGAATTTACAATCGTGCGAAAACAGATAAAAGCAGCTAATTCTCATAACTGAGGTGGAGTCAGTGAGTGTTTTGCATTTTTGCTCGATAAAATGACTCATAATTAATTTGAAAAATGTTGTTGATAGGGACGTACCAATTCCAACTCTTATTGAGCAGACTGAAACAGATGTGACAGAGCCACATTAAATACAGTCGCTTTGCCAATGTCGTAAAGTTTCTGCTATCGGTTACATTCATTAAGTCGTGCTGTGGACTCAGTTTTTAGCGCCGCAGCAATTCCTGGCCTCGTCTTATCTCACATAGGAATGATCCCAATGACATCCACTCATAATACGGATTTTAAACTTGGGGAGAAAGAGAGCACTGTTATCAGATTGTTAAATTAATGGCAGATACTCTTGAGTAGGAATCTGTATATTGGAGAAGAAAGAAGTAGAAATGAGTAAAAAGGCATCTACCTAAAACACTGAAACTAGATTAAAACACATTAAAAGTGTTTAATAAAAACTCATAAAATGTCCGTAGGTGAATTGAGCATCAGGGGTTAAGTCCATATAACTAAGACCGAGAGGTCAAGGAAGGTCAGGGGGAAAAAAAGTTAACCAAGTGGATTACAGCACATTACAATACAATGCAATACAGAATAAAACAATATAATCCAATTGAATTAGGACTAATACAGTCAATAAAGGGTCCCCAGACCTTAAGAAACTTGGGGGTGGGAATTAGACAAGGTGTACCGTATTTCAGGAGACCATGTCATTCAGCCATTTTTTAAAGCAGAGAGGGGGAGACAGATTTCCACTCTCTCAAGATAACCCTTTTTGCAATGACCATACCAAACATGAGGGCTTGTTGTAATGTAGAGGGAAGAGTCAAGGAAAAATTAGAGCAACCCAATATCACAAAAAGACCATCAGGGACTAACTGTCTATCGTACATGTCACTATACAGTTGACGTCCTGTTTTCAAAGCTACATTTACCTCCATCTAGAGCAGAGGTGTCAAACTCATCTTCATTCAAGGGCCACATACAGACCAATTTGATCTCATGTGGGCCGGGCCATTAAAAAGATGGAGGGAAGGAAGGAAAGAATGAAGGAAGGAAATATGGAAGGAAGGAAGGAAAGTAGGAGGAAAGAGAAGGAAGGAAGAGGAGAGGAGAGAGGGAGGGAGGGAGGGAGGAAGAATGGAAAAAAGGAAGGGAGGGAGGAAGGACAGATGGAAGGAAGGGAGGAAGGACAGATGGAAGGAAGGAAGGACAGAAGGAAGAAAGGGAGGAAGGACAGACAGAAGGACGGAAGAAAGGAAGGGAGGAAGGAACAAAGGGAAGAAGGAAGGAACGAACAAAGAAAGGAACGAACAAAGAAAGGAAAAAAGGAAGGTAGGGAGGAAGGACAGAAGGAAGAAAGGTAAGAATGACAGATGGAAGGAAGGACAGAAGGAAGAAAGGGAGGAAGGGCAGACGGAAGGAAGGAAGGAACGAACAAAGAAAGGAAAAAGGGAAGGTAGGGAAGAAGGACACAAGGAAGAAAGGTAAGAAGGACAGATGGAAGGAAGGAAAAGAACACAGGAAGGAAAGTGGGCCGGAGTGCACCCCTCGGCCGGCCGGGTCTGGCCCGCGGGACACATGTTTGACGCCCCTGATCTACAGTTTCATTAGGTACACCTGTGCAATCTCATGCAGTCCAATACAACAGCTCCGCCATAAATTCTACCTTTTCCTTCATGTTGGTGTACTGGCGTGCATTATATTGAAATGTTATGTATATTAATGGGATGGCCAAACATTTCAATATCATGAAATCCAGTATAGACCCAACACCTCCATCTACTACAGCCTCAGTAGTAAACATAAATTATCACCTTTCAGACAGTGTCAACAAAAACTGAAACTGTGTAAGCTTCATAAAAGTAGGATTTATAGCCGAGCTGTCGTATTGGATTACATGAGATTGCACAGATGTACCTAATAAAGTTCTCAGTGTGTGTATGTTTCTATTATTATATAAATATGTGTGTTTCACCTGTTGGTAGGCCCTGTCACTATGTGCAGTGTGGTGCATCAGCCTGTATTGTGCTGACATTCGATACTGAAAAGTAACCGTGTTTACATTCTTTGATTAACACGGATAAAGAATGAGATAATGGGACATGTTGCCTCGTCTCGCTGGTGTTATTGAGTCAGACGCTGCTGTTGTGAAACCGTTAATAGCTGATGTCATTTAAAAAAAAACATTTTTGTTGTTTTGATATATTTTGGAAAATTAGCTTATTCCCCCTTTGTGCACAGAGTTAGATGAAAAGTTCAAAACCACTCATGTCAGTGCACCGGCTAGAGCAGACAGACGGTTCGGTTAGCTTAGCTTAGCATAAAGACTGAAAACAGGGGAAACTATTTGCTCAGCTCTGTGCAGAGGTTAAAATTAAATGAATAAACTGCTCATCTGCGCCTCCAGTTAAAGTAGTGCATTGCCCGTGCAAAATCAGTTTTTGTGTTTTTACTACGAAGTCAGACATTACAACTCTCCCGCATATTGATAGCGGCTCCCTGACGCCCGCAAATAAGATCCAATCTCCTGGAATTCTGGAGTGGCTATTAATGCAGCGCGTGTGAGAGCAAAGCGTCTTGATAGCTCTGTGTTGCTGCTTATCAGAGCAATCCAAATAACGTCAGACTTGGCACTGCACTTACTCGAGCCCATAGCAAGATATACCCGTCATGTTTGAAATCAATCGGATAAACGGTTCGAGAGATATGAGAATGACAGACAGAGAGAGAGAGAGAGACAGACAGAGAGAGAGAGACAGAGAGACAGACAGGCAGAGAGACCGACAGAGAGACATTTATAGAAAGATTAAAAGTCGCAAATTGTTTCCTTCAGCTTCCAGTTTTTATAAACATTTATTAGTATAGCATGTTTCTATAACAAGTGCTTTACATGAAACATAAAATGCATCAAGACAGAATATAAAAGCAACATATGGCAAAATAAAAAAGACATTTAAACACGATTAAAAGTATTAAACCAGAATGACCAGTTTGGACATTCCTACTCCTTCAAGGGTTTTTCTTTATCTTTACTATTTCTCACATTGTAGAAAGTTACTGAAAACATCATAATTATGAAATTACACAGAAGGAAAATATCTTTCATATTTTAGATTCCTCGAAGTAGCCACTATCTGCCTTGATGACAGCTTTGCACACAATTGGCAATGTGATATCTTGATCTTACTTTATTTAACACTTTATTTTTATATCCAGTGTAGAAAATAGTAAAGAATGAGGAAAAACCCTTGAATGAGAAGTTTCGACTTGTAGTGTGACTTAACCTCAAAAGATCAATGATGGAAATAGATTACTTATTTACTCTCTTTTCTTCCTAGGTTGTATAACGGTAACCCTGTGGGGCAACAATTTGGGCCTAAATGTGCTCGTGGTGACCGCATCGGCTGTGGAATACACAAAGAAAATATCGAAGGAGGTTTTACAACAGTCTTTTTCACCAAAAATGGCAAAGAGGTAGGTGTTTTTTTAACCGTTATGAGGCTTTTATTTTCGTGAATCTACAAATGAAAGCAGCGGCATTGTCTCTGTTTTCTTACTTTCTCTCCTCCAGGTAGGTTCAGTGGAGGTTCCCGTGTCTGCTGAGGGGCTGTTCCCCGCCGTAGGGATGCACTCTATGGGAGAGGAGGTGAAGGTCGACCTGCAGGCTGAGTGGTTCCTGGAGGAGGATGATAGCATGATGATGGTGGACAGCCATGAAGATGACTGGGGACGGCTTCATGACGTCATAGTGAGCGGCACGGTAAGTGGAATGAGTCTTATTCATCGCTTCATGGTTGAAACTCTGACATATGAGGAGCGTTACAGGTGAGGTCGATATCGATTTCATCGTTCTCCTCTAGCATTGCAAGCATGGTGGAGTATTCCTTGGACTTTAAAGTCATTATAAGAGCTTTTAACTGGTTATGAGACAGTTTCATGATGCCTCTGATTCCTTTATATGATCTAAACAAACAAACAAGACCATCAGCGAGAAGATTGGCTATTTCTGTGTAGTTATTCTACGGCACGCTAGAAGAGTCTTTATTTATATTACATGTAGTATTTTAGCATTAGGGTGTAAAAGATGTTTCTTAGATGGCAGGAGGACATTTCTTTTCATTTGATATCGTTAAGAAGAAAAGCTGGACCCATTTTTAAAAAGACGAGGAGGATACGAGGAGTGAATCTGAAATATAAAAACTAAAACAAGAAATAAAACATTGACCACTTAACTAACTATATTGTGACTTTATTTTCACCTGCAGCTTCCTCAAGTTCACTAAGTAAAATTACTTTTGCAAAGTCACCGTAAAGTCAGTACAGTGTGCGTTGCTTATTTTTTATTTTCACTAAAGATGATCCTGGGCCCGACCGGCACCAGCATACCAGCTTTCCACGGGGATTACTCTGTAAAGTAATAAAACATTTTTTTCCTCATTGTTTCACAGCAGTTATGTTCTTAGGCACAAATAAACAAGCCCTCATCACATGCACAACCCCATGAAAGGTGATGCAATGCCAGATTAGGTGTGAATCCAGCCTTACATGTAACCTAGGTGTATAAACAAGTGCCAAAACAAAGTTTACTCTGCATCACCGTCATCAATTATTAGTCTTACATAGACACAAGTAGTTTCATTACCTCATCATCTCTAAGCATCCTGTAAACAAGCTGTGTTTTAAAGAAGAAAAACTTTCTTTCACTCGCTTCCAAAATAAAAGCACAAGCTACCTTAGATCTTTATAACATGAAGCGGTGGTGCTCATGGGAAATGTAGTCTTCATTTCACTTTTCTCCATATGTGTCGCTGAAATCAACACAAATGAAAAACTCCTTGTAGTAACTTTAAATAATCGTGTTTAGGCATGGGATGATAACCGTGTTCAAGGTATACCGCGATTTGAAAAAGCCACGATAACCGAAACCGCCAAATTTTCTGTCATACCGTTCCTAAGGTATGAGATGTTTTTAGTCTGGTCAAAGACAGGAAGTGGAAAGGTCAGAAATCCCTCAGGTGGTGCAGCTGCAGCGTAGAGTATCACGACCCCTCACACTGTCATTACAGATTCAGGTTAAATGAACATGTCTGTCTTTATTTTTCTTCCTTTTAGGAACATTTCAGAGCTGGAATCACAATACCGTGAAACCGTGATATTTTTTCTTATGGTTATCATACCACCAGAATCTCATACCGGCCCATGCCTAATCGTGTTGCTGCATTATATACTAGTTTTTGCTAGAAGTAGTTTCAAGCAACAATTAATCTGTAGTTTTCTTTAATTAATCATTTGCAGAATGTCTTTTCAAACCCAAAAGTTTTAAAATAAGTTCTGACCATATTTCAAACAAACTAGAAAATGAACGAGGTCTTGCTTGTTTTCAGTGTTGTACCACTTTCAGAGTCTATTAATCACTTGAGCACAATATTTGCCCTCTTTGTGTTGTGGACACAGAGACACAATGTACGTGAAAACACACGGATTACACAGGACATATATTTGGTTTGTTTAACTAGCATATGTCCCTTTGAAAGAGCTAGATTATAGTAGCTTTCCTGCAGCTTGTGTAAGGTGGTTGCCAGTTTCCACCCCCCGTGTTTGTTTTGTACTCTTACGAGATCCTTCAGCTTTGTGTTCTTTAGCAAATCCCTCTTTGTTGACAACTGTACTTAATGCTATCTTAATTTCGGAGAAAGCTGCAGACAAAGTTAGAACTATTTGGTCGGAGAATGGATTGAGGTCACATTTGAAGTGGGTTTTTTTTTTTTTTTTTTTTTTTTGCAGATTTCTTTAGAACATCAGCGTAGGGGTTTTTCCTTTTTTCAGAGGTTTGTAGACATCAGGTTTGGTATAAAGATAAACCGCAGACTTCCAGTGAAGACGTCGAGTCTATAGAGGTGCAGGATTATGCAACAGTTTTGTAAATCTACCTGCAAAGTTTAGACACACAAGCAGGATAACGTATGTACTTCTTCATATACACGGCTCAGCTATAGAGATAGGAGCTCCATCTTCAGACTTGATTAAAGGAAATGAAAAGGCACCTCCAGCAGTTTTTGGTTGCCAGATGTGGTGAATGATTGCCACAGTGTAATTGGTTTAATTGCACCCATGATAGCTATACAGTTATTATATCCAAATTAAACACAATAAATTAAGATGAAACCTATTTTACACACTATAACACATTTTTTCTGTGTTTTTTTTCATGTTCTCTGTCACTCAAACACGAAGCTTTAAACATCAAATAATGTACGACACATCCCGCCGATGTAGCTGTGATTCTATCAACGGGTGAAATCTGATGCCAAACTATAAATCAGTACCATTCCTTCACCATACTAATTCTCAGTGTGTTGGATGATTTGGTGCCCTAGGCGAATTCTCAGTCAGCGTCCTTCCCTCCCACCTGGCTTCCTTTATTGACACGCTTTTGGCATATCACTTATACCACTTTCCAGTGCGGAGATGACGCAGGTATGACGCAGGTATGACGCAGGTATGATGCACGTCTACCTGACACGTGTTCTGCTCACATTTAGACCCATTCATAAGACAGCTGTCGCCCTGCATCTCTCTTTCAGGACAGACTGCAGTCTACTGTGGAGTTTCATAAAATTCACCGATAAGCTCGACAATGACATCAAATAATTACCACATAAAAGTTAAGTTTCAGTTTCAAGTCTCTGTCCATCTGTGTGCTCCCTCTCGATCACCCACAGGAGCACACTTTCTGGTTCCTTCTCTCCTCTTTCTTGCAGTAGTTCCCTCCTTCTCCTTCTCCTTCTCTCTCACACACTGACTTTATGTGGCTTGTTGGTTAAATGCAGGGCTGTCCCCTAAAAGTCACAGAGTCTACGTATCAGTCTATAAGCCCCCCGAGTTGACTCACATTTAGTCAGTCTGATCGTTACCTTTTATCGCTGACAGCATGAGCGGCTGTAAACTTTAACGTCTTCTTTGTCTCTAAATGACGTAAATGCATAATTATGATGGAAACAGAGTGGACAGTGTGACGCAGAGTGACTGTTTCCCGCTCTGAGCTCCGCTGCAGGGAAGTCGGCTAAACTACTGTTTGAACAGACGCATACCAGCATCTCTACCGTCTCCTCCACTGCCGCCCGGCGTAATCGACACTTCCGCCATCAGCAGCCCACAGGAAAGAGCCGTTCCGTGCTGTGCTTGTATTTAACAACTGAACTAAAACCAGGACGCACACTTTTTATTTCTCTGATGTTTTCAAATGACAAACGATGAACATCAGCATTAAAACATGAGACTCATGCAGGTAGTTATATTAATAGATTGTGAGGCGGCTGCTTTGCAGGTGCAGCTAACTGACATGAATATGTCTCATAGGAGGTTGTATTGAAGAAAGAAACCAATTAAGTAAGTAAAGTAGTTTTAGTATGTGCTCCTGTAGAATGAGATAAATACAGAGTTGATGCATCAGTCTGAAGTGTCGCCTGTAATAATACTGAGTCATGGACACCCAGCCGTTTCAACACAGACAAACTACACACATGCAGTATATGAATGAATAGAGGGGAGTGTCACTTGATGAGACGCACGTAGCCTTCAATGATGTTTTTTTAGTGAATCATCATGGTCTCAATTACTAACTTCAAGCCCTCTAACATTAGTACTGTGGTCATTTTGTAAATGATTGCTCTGTTCATACGATCTGAAGACTTACAGTAGCTTTGATGTTGATTTACGGTTGGCCCACCTGTTGATCGTCTCGGTTGCACTGAGTCAGACTTTTGAAGTTTATGTTCAAAGAACGAAAAGTGGACTTTTGTCCAAACGTGCAGATCTATAACTTAATGTTTTTGTTAATGTGACAGGATTATGAAACCTGCCCTGTTAGCACAATTTAGCTAAAGTAGCTGATATTGGAGAGGCTGCTCTCTACTGCTGGAGACATGACAGTAATAATAACACAGTGGAGCATCCCCCCCCCCACCCTGTAGTTTATTACTCTCATACAGGCAGGAGACTATTAGATGCTTTCACATTAATTCATGATTTAATGCAGTTAACTTTTATCTTAATTGTCTGTAATGTTTCCTCCTTCTCCTTCTCTCTCACACACTGACTTTATGTGGCTTGTTGGTTAAATGCAGGGCTGTCCCCTAAAAGTCACTGAGTCTAAGTATCAGTCTATAAGCCCCGCGAGTTGACTCACATTTAGTCAGTCTAATCGTTACCTTTTATCGCTGACAGCATGAGCGGCTGTAAACTTTAACGTCTTCTTTGTCTCTAAATGACGTAAATGCATAATTATGATGGAAACAGAGTGGACAGTGTGACGCAGAGTGACTGTTTCCCGCACGCATACCAGCATCTCTACCGTCTCCTCCACTGCCGCCCGGTGTAATCGACACTTCGGCGGTCAGCAGCCGGCAGGAAAGAGACGCTCCGTGCTGTGCTTGTGTTTAACAACTGAACTAAAACCAGGACGCACACTTTTTATTTCTCTGATGTTTTCAAATGACAAACGATGAACATCAGCCTTAAAACACGAGTCGAACATGAGGCTCATATTTGCATATTATATCTTTATTTTGTTATCTGTAATCATCTGGTCTGCTTTGGTAATGTAGATTTGTGATCTGTCATGCCAATAAATTATGGGCTTTATTAGGAAACACCCGTCACTCGTTATCTTGGAAGATCCTGGCTCCAAACGGAGAAGATTGCGCCAACCATAACCTGCAACTCTGGGCTTCGATCCAGCTCCGATGCAAACCGACAGGTGACGTCACACCTCCCCTTCGTCCATCTGGTGGGTTGTAGGGTTTCCTGTGTAAAAAGGGTAGGGTTCTCAGACATTGACTAAATTCTGATTCACGTAGTTGATATTCGGCCCTTCAATGGATTTCATTGTTGGCGACAAGCGTTTCATCACTTATTCCCACCACTCTTCAGTAGTGAACTGTAACACCTTTGTTCTGTGTTGAGGTGTTGAGCTCTTAGTGCCCCGGCTTCCCAACTTCAAAAAGAGTAACCACAAGACTACAGGCAGGTTTGTCATTGATAGCATTGTGTGTGTGTGTGTGTGTGTGTGTGTGTGTGTGTGTGTGTGTGTGTGTGTGGGTCCCGCATGTGGTTGTGCGATAAACACATCTGTCCACAGTGATAGGCAAACATCTGAAATACACATAGAGAGGCTATCATCTTCTCTGGAAGCAGACAGAGGCGATAAAAGCAGGATGCTCGCTGTGGGTTAGAGGGATGATTCAACCAGCAGTCTCTCTCTTTCTCTTTCTCTCTCGCTCTCTCTCTCTCTCTCTGTCTCCTCTTCTTCTTCTTCTTCTTTCTGTTTTTCTGGAGCCGGGAGTCAGCAAATGGCATGAGACGTGTTGATGGAGCCAAGTGCCTGGCAGTCCACCAGGTAGTAAAAATTCAATAAGTGGAGTAACGGGACTCTGAGGAATCTTTTACTCTTTCTCATGTGGTTGGAGGTTTTCACAGCTGGGGTGCCCGGCTGCTCGGGTAGTCCAGCAAGTTTTTTCTCTCTTCCCCCCGCCCCCCCCCCCCCCCTCCTCTCCTCTCTCCCTTTTTTCTTTTCTCACATGAGTAAGCTACCATTAGCCTTCAGATCCAATGATGTGGTCACCATTGTGAGGGTTTTAAGCGGGTGATTATCCTTGAAACTGATAAGGCTGTCAGGTTTTTACAAGTACAAGGATTTTTTTTTTTTTTTTGGTAAACACCAAAAGACGGAGGGAGGGAAGGAGGGAAGGAGGGAGGGAAGGGTGTGGGACCAGAGTGGTAACAGTAGCTGCTTCCTGGAACGACTGAGAGAGTTTGGTTTTTGAACAAAGAACGAGAGACAGTAAAAAAAAGGAAGAGTGTCGCAGAGGAAATGAACAGATAGGATAGAGGAGAGAGAGAAGTGAAGAGAAAGAAGAAGGTTAGAAGTGTTTGAAGTAGCAGGATTAGTTTGAGGTGAGATTAATCAGAAGCCAGGTGGTCTCACTTTAATCTCTGTTGGTTTTGACTTCTAATTAATTTCATCGCGTGGTTTTAAACACCGAAACGTCTCCGTTTGACTCGTTTTCCAAAATGTTTAAATTACACAGAACACAGATCTGCTCTCTTCTCTTCTCCTTTCTTCTCTCCTCTCCTCTCTTCTCCCCTGCTCTCCTCTCATCTGTCTCTTCTACATCATTGTTTCTTCTTCTCTATTCATGTCTCCTCCTCTCCTGTATCTTTGTCTTTTCTCCTCTCCTCTGTCTCTTCTTTCCTCTCATTTCTTCTTTCATCTGTCTCTTCTCCTCTTCTCCTCTCCTGTATCTTTGTCTCCTCTCCTCTTCTCTCCTCCATCTCTTTCCTCTCCTCTCCTTTCATCTGTCTCTTCTTCAGTTCTCCTCTCCTGTGTCTTTGTCTTGTCTCCTCTCCTCACTTCCTCTCTCATCTGTCTCCTCTCCTCTCCTCTCCTCTCCTCTCCTCTCCTCTCCTCTCCTCTCCTCTCTTCCTCTCTCATTTGTCTCCTCCTCTCCTTTCCTTTCCTCTCCTCTCCTTTCCTCTCCTCTCCTCTCTTCTCCTCACTTCCTCTCTCATCTGTCTCCTCTCCTCTCCTCTCCTCTCCTCTCCTCTCCTCTCCTCTCCTCTCCTCTTATTTATTTTTGAAAGCACTGATCAACTTTGTATCTGCCTCTGCAAAACTGACCATCTGGCCGACTCGCAGGAACCGGGTTCAGGAACCGTCAGTGTGGAGCTGCTGCCGGTTCTGGAGGGACTCCTGAAGTCTCTCTTCTCTTCTCTTCTCTTCTCTTCTCTTCTCTTCTCTTCTCTTCTCTTCTCTTCTCTTCTCTTCTCTTCTCTTCTCTTCTCTTCTCTTCTCTTCTCTTCTTGCCTCTCCTCTCCTCTCCTCTCCTCTCCTTTCCTCTCCTTCTCTCTTCTCCTCTCTTCTCCTCACTTCCACTCTCATCTGTCTCCTCCTTTCCTTTCCTCTCTTCTCCTTTCCTCTCCTCTCCTCTCCTCTCCTCTCCTCTCCCTCATTTGTGTAACAGATATTTCCACTCCTGGTTTCCATTGACTCATGTATCTATCATTCATATACATTAATTACATCTCTGTCTCTCTCCTCCCTCTCCCTCTCCCTCTCTCCCTCTCTCTCTCTCTGTCTCTCTCTCTCTCTCCCTCTCCCTCTCCCTCTCCCTCTCCCTCTCCCTCTCCCTCTCCCTCCAGCAGCAACAACACAACAGTATTTTTTTTTTTTATTACTCGTTGCTATTTGATAAGCGTGTATAATCACTGCTCCGGATGATGGCTGTCCTCGCTGATTGTGAAGAGGAGGAGGGGAGGAAAAACTGAGTGACGGGAAAAATTACTGCAAGATAAATTACTTTACTGACTGGTATGCTTTTGATGAGGCGGTACTGAGAAGTGCAAAGCCGCAGAATGCCGAGTACAATGGTGATGGTAGTGACTTGTCTGCAGCTAAGTCTTTGCCTTTGTGAACTGTTTACATTACAGTCGGAGGGGGGGAGGTGGTGGCCACTCCTGTTTAGATAGGTGGGTATCTGATCCGAGATTTCTGCCCACTATCATCATACCTACCTTGCCAAATACCCCCCCTCCCCCTCCTCCCCCCATCCTCCTCCACCTCCTCCTCCTCCTCCTTCCGCTCTATTCTATCTACTTGTGTGTTTGTTTTATAACTCTCCAACTCTTATTTCTCTCTCTCTATCTCTCTCTTTTTCTGTGCTCAGTGCATTGTCATCAAATTTGACTTTTTCATAACTATCCTTGAAACAGCTCTGATAAAGTTACTCTGAAAAGGAAACTTTGGGTGATATCTTTTCAGGGAGGGTACTGTTGTTTTTTTTCACTGTGGCCTCCTACATTTTTATTTTGCTATGCTCCGAGATCCTTTCAACTTTTCTTTTGCTTTTTTTTTGTTGCTTTTTTCTTAATCTCTCATCTCAAGGCCATTTGTTCAGGGTAGTGAATACTCTTCAGTGGAAAACTCAAAAAAGTTTTAATTTAATGGCTGTGCCCTTGTTGGCTCCGCTGTGTCTATAAATCGTTTCACCGGCGTCTTAATATGTGTTGAAAGCAGGTTTGTCATTATGCAATATGTGAGCACTAACTAAAATCTTCCTAATAGTAACACCACTTTAAATGAAGACTCCTCTCTACAGTGTCATCATCTACTGCTGATTAGTGTCTTGATTAATCAGTGAAATCATTTTATTTTCTCATTTTCAAATGTTTTGTTTTGTCTGATCAACATTCAGAAACTAGACGATATTCAGTTTTCTGTCATATATGACAGTAAAAGCTTCAAGTCCTCCAATATGAGACGCTACAAGCTGCAAGTATTTGCTATGTTTTCTTAAAAATGACTGAAACTGACTAAATATTGCAGCTCCAGTAACCAACTACTTCTATGGCCAGCAATCTATAACCAGGTACCTTGATTAACAGTAAATTGATAATAATTAAGAGTAGAGTGTCAAAGCATAAATGAGAAACCACCAGTCTTTTATTCATTTCATCCATCAGGTTTTTAAAAAAAAAATAGTATTGTATCATATTATCAGATTTTTTACATTTCTATCTGACAGAGCCTCAGAAAAATGAAAAAACACCCAGTCTCAGTCCAGTTTGTCTCTCATTGTATGCAGACATTACAGTAGTTCCTCCACAGGTGATACTTTACCTCTTCTTAAAGTCACCTTCCACTCAGAAATATTATTCATTGCTTCACTACACACGAGGAAGCTGTTGACACACTCATCGCCGGAAAGCGGAAAGTTTCTCAACTTAAATCTGAGTTGGGGGGGGGGGGGGGGGGGGGTGTATCGACGAGTATGGACGAGCGTGATTTGTGATGTCACACCATACCATCGGTATGAGACTTGCAGTGTGCGATATGGAGATTTACAGTGTACACTGTCACTCAATTAAGTAGGAAACTTACTTTATCTCACAGTTAAACATCTGAAATCAGTCAAAGTCTTAGGAGTCGTCATTTTAAGGTCAATGTTAAGGTAAACTTTATTATCCCACTCGGGGTACACAAAAGGACAATATGCATACTGACACACACACACACACACACACACACACACACACACACACACACACCCACACACACCCAAAGTTTATAAAGTAAACCTTTTAAAACATTCTTCTTTGGTAAGTTCACTTTTTTCTTATACACAAATTACTAGTCAAAGAATATTGTGTGCAGTTGTCTTTGCCAGGTCTGGAGGAGACATTCAAGGTAAAATTTGTTGTGGTTATTTGTGGTTTGGAGAAATGAAGTTGTTACAAGACAGCCTTGTGTAGAAGATCGTTATTCTGGATAAAATTGATGGATGTACCTCCTGGTAATTGCCCAAATTTGACAGAGCCTCACAGCACCACAGCAAGGAGGAAGAATTTCATAATGATCTTAATAAACACTAATAACGTTTGGAGATGTGTGAAAGTGCCAATCGTTATAGATGGTATCGTTGTCATGAATCAGAACAGAAACCAACGTTATACCTCAGGGACGTTGTGACAGACCACTTTCTGTGTTCTTGTGATGGGGCGTGCAGTGTACTCGGAAATGAAGTGGGATTAATGGAAGCCATTATCATTATCAACGGTTAAGGGCTGAAATTAGTCATGACCAGTCTCTCCTCTCCACCCGTTTTTAACAGAAGTCCAGTCCAGAACAGAAAACTGCAGCATCCTGTTGCTTATTTCAGTAGAATTTCTGGACGTAATGAAAGACTTGGCATCCTTTCCCCCCCTCTGTTCCATAATAATGCAATTTTTAGTTTCAAAATAAAGGCGTCCACATCTTTTCTCTAACTTTCTTACACTGCTGTACAGTAAAGACTTAAAAATGGCTGCACTTACTTTTTTAATAATTTATCAGTGCTGCCAAAACTGTGAATGAAACACTCGTATATTTGAACATGACATGGATCCATAAACTGAATGTACCATGTAATCAACTTGTTTGCATGGCTGTTGAGGTTTCTTGCCAATTCGACGGCTGGACTTTTTTTCGCAGTCCTTGTTGACTCGCCCGTAACAGCGCCAACATGCAGACTGTACAGATGTTTGCTGTGGCTAGCTGGGAGCATACACATTGACTTTGTGTGTGTGTGTGTGTGTGTGTGTGTGTGTGTGTGTGTGTGAGACAGCTCAGCCTCTGACAAATCTCTGAACTCCACAGAAACTTTCCCTCACTCGTCGTTCTCCCTCTTCCTCTTCCTCTCGTCTCTGTACATTTATAAAGGAGAGTAATAAAGTCTGAGCATACGTGCAAAATTAAAAAAAAAACCTGTATGAAACTTGTTCAGTGGTGTCTTGGCCTCATTTTGTGCCACCCACAGGATGTTTTCACGCACACTCAACTCTTTCCTTTGAATTTATGCAATCAATCGACTTCTAGAGAATTTAAAAATCTCGTCAGGGTTTCCCCGAAATCGAACCATCTGTGGCGCATTGTTACCGTTTTACCACATCTGTCTCAGAAACATTAATAATAAATTCCATTGTGAAATATTGAATTGACGAATAATGTTTTGACAAGAGGTATATAAGTGGAAAAATGTAGCTGATGTCACTGATATTGTTTAAAGATCTCATAAACTTTTTCCATCTAGATCGCAGTTTTCATTCAGGGCTTCTTATCCATCAGGTTAGCTAAAACACATTACACACATACAGAAATAAAAACATGTTATAAAACGTTTTACAGCAACCAGAAGTCAAACAATAGAGCTTGAAACAGTGTAAAGCAGCACAACAAACCTCATGTGACCACGCCCAACAGGATCAACAGACTGCAGCGTTCAGCCAGTAGAGGGCAGCGCAGCAGTGCCGTCTCGGTTAGTTACTCAAACTAAAAACAGCTCTAAATAAGAAAACATAAAAACATAAAAACATTGCTTTGAAATGGTGGAAAGAAAATGATTTTGATACACCAACATACCAAAAACAGCAACTCAAGCCGCTAACACTGTTCATAAAGTTCTGATTAATGTGTTGGTTTTAAGTTTCAACATCAATAAATATAAAATGTTCCTTTACAGGTGATCTGACTTCTTGATTTCTAAGATTGCTTCATCTCACAAAGAATGCGAGATCTTCACTTTGACATGACTGTCAGTGGAAGGTGTTGGATAATAATCCACATGAGTGATGTTTTTTTTTTCTTTTTTTTTTCTTTAATGGCTCTTGCCACCACGGTCCCGCTCTGCTGTTTTTCTTTAGAGGAGACATTTGGCTGGCTCTCCACTGCGTACGTGCGGCTCAGTGTGAACACGAGCCTCCAATCCTCTGCCTCCTGTTGTCACAGCAGTCGATGTGCCCACCAACTTAATCCCCTCAGCTGCGGATGAGCGGGCCGACAAGTAAGTGGACAGCACCTGAGTCTGCAGTTATCAGTTTTCCCAAGAGTGCCGGTGCTCCCGACCCTCAAAGCCCATATCTCACGTTCACTACCCCCCTCCCTCCCCTCCCCTCGTCCCCACGTCTCTCTCTCTCTCTCTCTCTCTCTCTCTCTCTCTCTCTCTCTCTCTCTCTCTCTCTCTCTCTCTCTCTCTCTCTCTCTCTCTCTCTCTCTCCTTCATGTGGAGATTAAAACTCTGAAGATCTATGTATCTTACCCTCTGACATAATAGTGGTGCACAAAAAGTTGGATTCCCCCTTTTTTTTGTCTTTTTTTTAAACTCTCCTACACATTGCAGTATCTTCTCCAGAGTATCTCCTCCTCTTCTGTCCCGGCTTAAACTTTATGTAAGCGTGAGCCACCCCAGACATTGTCAAGATCGTAATAGTCATCGTTGCTCCGTTTCTCGTTGTACCTTTTCCAACTGCTAGAGCCAGCTTAGTACCAACGCCCCTCTAAGGTTGCCTGCTTCCTTCCTTCCTTCCTCTGGGAACAATAGTCGTGAATCCCAACATGACACTGCTCTTGGATGAAAGTTCACAACTTTCCCATCAAGTTGTGATGTGTTTGCAACCTCGCTGGCCTATCAGTGGCACCACTGCTGCTTGCCTCCAGATCTCTGAACCGAGCAGCGTGAGAAAAGAGGAAACTGGGAATAACTAAATCCAAGGAAAGTCGACGGGCTGAGTGGAGGCTGTGGCCTATTTGGACTTTCTTCACACAAGATGAGTAGAGATGAGACCCCAGTCGTGTGTTTTTTTGGTCACCAGAAGATGACCCTACTCTCCCATTATCCTTTAAAATATTTATCTCTTCGTTTTCTGGCTTCAGTTTCAGCCTTTTTCGGAGATTCCCTTTCCATGTTTACAGCCTCACATTCATTCTCTGGCTACAGTCTTTTCTTTTGCTCAGTTTCACAATCTCGAGGTTCCTTGATATTCTTACAGAGGGATTAAAACACCGTCACTGGACAGACTTTTGGCTCATTTATGTTTTATTAGCTGTCCTCACATAACTGATAGTAAGCTGTGTTTCCCTGGAGGTGTGTGAGATCTTTTTAAAATGTTTTTGGAGGACTAAGGGACACAAAGATTTTGTTGTTAGTAGTTACGGTGTTAATATTGCATCATCAGGAAAACAGAAGAATTATATCCAGGTCACCTATGGCTATCATTGGGGTCAAAGTTGAATATGTTTTGTCTTTGACTGGTTCTTTAGCGTGCTGCTGATTAATTACTATCACGCTGACATTGTTACATAATAGGGCAACAGGGTATCTCCCAGGTATCAACCAAAATAAATGAATACCAAGTAGTATCGAAACATCTCCCGCCCGTCAAACGATACCTGCAATCCATCCTTTTTGCACCCAGAGCTAGAAAACATGACTATTTGTACGGACTTGCTCACAGCCAATCACAAGTATGGCTACACTACACACCTGTTACATTAGATGAAAGTAAGTGTAATGGTTATCCAATGAAGTAGTCAGTTGGTTTCAGTGTCACTCTATGGGAACTTGGATTTGTTACTGGTATCGTGATTATTTAACCCGTATTATTAACACCTGCTTTTATCTCTGAAGGATCATTTTCAGCAGAATTTATTTCCAACCGGTCGAGTTTAAACCTGCTTGTGTTAAGTTTACGTGTCACCATGGTTTGTAATATCATGGTGGTTAATTTATTAGTTTTCAGATTTAAGTCCTTTTCGTGACTATTAATGATTACTTTCATTATCGATTCATCAGTGAATTACTCTTTTTTTTTTTGGTCTATAAAATCTCAGAATGTTCACATATTGCTTTATCCAAGGTGATGTCCCTACATTGCTCATTGTTTGCATGACTAAAAGTCCAAAGCGAAAACATGTTAAGTTTCAATTTCAGTTTAGCAGGAACTAATGAATGTTTGGCTTGAAAAAGACAATCATGACAATCATCACGTCCACCTTCGCTGAGTCCCAGGTCAGCATAGGTAGACGTGTTCAGACATGTACAGTCATTAATATTGTGCTGCACATTGTGTTCATGGAAATGTGAAAAAGGACATTTACATCATGTCTTCACAGCTATGCAAACAAGAGAAGTGCCTGGTTCATTAAACCTGAGAACATATTACATTTATTGATCATATCAGATTTTTCTTGAGCTGAGCTGAACTTGAAATTAAAGGACAAGTTCACAGTTTCACAAGTATGTCTGTCTTAAAGATGTCCATATGAACAGTGAAAGAGGTGTTAATCATTCCTCTTTTTCATACTGACTATTAAACATCTCTTTCAAGTGTGCTTTCGAGGTAAGTGATGGAAGCCAAAATCCAAAGTGTGTACAGAGTCACTTGGCACAAAAACACATTTAAAACTTGACGTGAAGCTAATATGAATCTTCGGCAGTCTGAGTTAGTCATATAAACTGCATATCTGACACATTTACAGTCTTTTTAGCTTCAGATTCCCTCTTTGTGTTTCCCTGTTGAGCTGTGATGGAAGTATAGTAACAAAAAGAGACTTTGGCACTAAAAATGACTGTAATGTTGAAATGTATCTACTTGATTTGACTCATTTGGACGACTGAAGCTTCATATTAGCTTCAAATAAATCTTTCTGAGAGAAAATGGATATTCTAATGATCAATATGAACAGAAAGGATGATTAGAGCACAAAAAGCCTTTTCCACTGTTCACTTGAGCATCAGACTACTGTTTTAAGACACAATCGCTCTAGTTAATTAATATTTCTATTTCAGCTTCACTAGCAGCCTACAGTACATCATTTTATTTTCTGAACTTGGTGATGTTTGACAAACCCCCCTTCTACTTGATACATCCCAGGACCTCATGACACCTCGAGCTGCTGCTTTACTAAACCCTTCGATAAATACTCAGATATTATGAGCAGAAATCTGACCTGTGTATTTCTTGGTGAATCCAGTTGTTTGGATCAGTCTCTGGATCCTCCTCCTCTCTGAATAGTGCAGCAGTGTGACAACTGTGAGTTTATTATTCAATACTTGAGAAATAATCTTTGACCAGCCAACTACACAAGTCCAGTCCTACACGTATCTTGGTGTAAACATCGATAGCACTCTGACCTGGAATATTTCATCAAAATTAAATCAAAAAATTAAGTTTTTATTTTCTCAGTTGGTTCTAAAGAGTGTTTTCAGATATTTGATGACTGCATGGTTCGTAAACTTACTATCTGGCAGACGATGCAGAGCTCAGAGGTGTAATTGAATCCTTTTGGGGCCACTGTGGCTCAGGAGGTAGAGCGGTTCCCCAATTGGAAGATTGGCGGTTCGATTCCCGGCTCCTCCAGTCCACAGTCCTCAATGTGTCCTTAACCCCAAATTGCTCCCGTTGCTGTGCCAACGGTGTATGAATGTAAATGAATGGTTAACTTCCCCCTGATGAGCAGGTTGCCATCAGTGTATAAATGTGTGTGAATGGGTGAATGACATGTAATGTGAAGCGCTTTGAGTGGTCGTAAATGGACTATATAAGTACACTCCATTTACCAATCCTTTTTAAAAACCTGATTTATCCTTTTTATCTTTTGGAATATTAAATAATAGCTTATATTAAGAGGACCTAACCCTTTAATTAACCCTAACCCTACAACATTGACTTTGGGTGATTAGGCATTTCTGTTCTGGCTGCACTGAAAACTGAATACAAGAGAAGCCTGTGTATTTTCTTCTGCACTTTATTATGCATCTTTATTATTTAGTTTTGTATTGTACCTTTTTTGTATTTATTGTCTTATGTGTGCTGTTGTTGGTTTGCTGATGCGTCTAACTTTGCAGATTCTCTAGTCTAGAGTATCTAGTACAGAGGCGTCAAACTCATTTTCATTCAAGGGCCACATACAGCCCAATTTGATCTCATGTGGGCCAAATCATTGAAAAGATGGAAGGAAGAAACGAAAAGAAGACAGAAAGGAAAAATGGAAGAAAGGAAGGAAGGGAGGATGGAAGGAAGTAAGGAAGGAAGGGAGGATGGAAGGAAGTAAGGAAGGAAGGAAGAAAGGACGGACAGAATGAAGGAAGGAAGGACACATGGAAGGACAGAAGGAATGAGAGATAGAAGGAAGGAAGGGATGAAGGACAGATAGAAGGAAGGAAAAAAAGAGAAAGGAAGGAGGGAAGAAAAGAGGGAAGGAAGGAAAGATGGAAGGAAAAAAACACAGCAAGAAAAGTGGGGCGGATTGGACTCCTCGGCTGGCCGGTTCTGGCCCACAGACCGTATGTTTGACACCCCTGATCTAGTATATAAGTCACATCATCTCTTCATGGCATCTTCTCTCTCTCTCTCTCTGGTAATATGAAGCTGTTGCCCAAGTGTAACATTGTGTTTTTCCATCAGTGGCAACCTTCCTGCAATACTGTAACTTTTTCTTCTTCTTTTTTCTACTTCTTTTTTTTTTTTGTCCAAATAAATCAGCAGCGGTGGCAGTAGGTGTTGGCATGGGAACCGCAAGTTTTTAATTTGAGCAACATCTTCCCAGCAGCGGTAATGGTGATAATAAATGGAGTGTATTAAAAGGTGATGAAAAGCCTCCACATGGCCGGTGCGTGACGAGGTGTCAGTGAAGGGCAACAATGTGGGTCCGTTGCCTCTCACCGCTTTTAAAAGGGAAACCTCAAGGGGGGAAACGATTTGACTGTTTTTAATCCTTGCAAAGTAACGGCACAGTACAGTCAAATGTTTTCACGTGTTGTGTTGTGATGGTTGCATAGTGTTTCAAATGTTATTCGCTGGTGTCATACTGCATGTGACGGCTGTATGAAACACAAAGGTAGTCTCTTGTTGTCTTGCAGATTTTTTGTGTTGCTGCAGGTGGGAATGTTGCCGCGAGGCGTACTGTATGCATCAAGGCAAATATCATCATGTCTTGTAACAGTAAATACTTGTTCACCTAACTACACATCACTTACTCTGTCAGTGCTATGGTAATTACAGGTTGTGTTTTGATTTTTTTGCATTTTGTTTTGGTGCTAAGTGCTTCTTTGAACTTCCTAACCCAGTTAAAAATGAAAAGGGGAGTCCCTCAGAGAAAGCGCCTATAAGAATCTTTATTGATACCTGCAAGGGCAATCACTTGGTTAAAATTGCTCAAAATACAGTGGGGAAAGAGGAAGTACTACTGTAAAGTCAAATTAGTAATGATGATGTTTGTAATAATGATAAATACACAGTAACTAAGTAGAAAAATATGCAAAAAGTAGAGCGGTAGAATCAATCAATCAATCTCAATCTATCTTTATTTGTATAGCGCCAAATCACAACAGAGTCATCTTAAGGCACTTTACACATAGAGCAGGTTCTAAACCGAACTCTTCAGGTTTTAACTTTAAAGAGACCCAACATTCCCACATGAGCAACAGTGGCAAGAAAAAACTCCCTTTTAACAGGAAGTAACCTCAGAACCAGACTCAGAGTGGGAGAACATCTGCCTCGACCGGTTGGGGTTGAGAGGAGAGAAAGGAAGGATAGAGGAGAGAGAGGAAGGAGAGGAGAGAGAGGAAGGAGAGGAGAGAGAGGAAGGAGAGGAGGAGGGAGAGGAGAGAGAGGAAGGAGGAAGGAGAGAGGAGAGAGAGGAAGGAGAGAGGAGAGAGAGGAAGGAGGAAGGATAGAGGAGAGAAGCACAATGAAAATCAACGATGAAGCTAGAAGGTCCGGGACTGGAGTCTGTCATCCGGACGTCTCCAGGCCCAGATTACCTGTGAGACGAGAAAGCACAGACAACTCCGGGGAAGAAGTTTAGGTTATTGAATGCATTAATAGAACATGAATGTTAATGGATATAGATGGATGGATAGAGAGAGAGAGGGAGGAGGAGAGAGGAGCTCAGGGCATCGCAATGCAAAGTGCAAAAAAAATTGAAACATGCAACATAGATTGACAGGACTTTAAGAGTACACGTACAACATCACACGACGCATTACACGCTTAAACAAGAAAGTTGTTAAAGCTTCGTAATGAGTGATAAATCTGTTTTTGGATCTGCTAATTTTAAAAGATACATTCAGGATAACAACAATTTACTGCGAATATGGGTGTTTGTGGTTTCTCCTGAGAACCTCCGCCGTATGAGTTGAGTTTGAACATGCGAGCGATTATGCAAGCGATGTTTTGAAATATCTGAACTTTTAATGAATAGGTGGTTGTGATTTGTAGTGGTTTTGTTCAGGTAATTTATCACTAAAAAGACAGAACAGATTGTATTGTGTTACAGTGTAATGTAAACAGAGTCATGACATGGTTTAAGGTAGAGTAATTTTCACACTGTTCAGCACTAGTGGATGCATTCAGCGCAAACATCACCTGTTAGCTCATTAAAAATAGCACCGGAGATGGAGTGGTTGTAACCGACTGTGGTGTTTATGGCGTCAGTTTTTCAGTCCATCAGTTTTTCAACGTGCACGCATATTAAAAAAAAAAAAAGAAAAAAGAAAAGAATTGACTGATGAACAAGTCAGATTTGGCCGCTGGAAGGCACCCAAAACCCGAGATCACAAAACCTCTGTTCCAAAGGACAAGGCCAGAGAACATGTTTTCCAAATCAAATAGGCACATTTGGATCAAATTATTCAGGATTTTTTTTTTTTATGTTAATATTTCAGTTTTTTATGCGGACAAATTGTGAGGAACTATTTCCAGAGAAGAAATGGAGACGAAGGAGATGAAAGAAAAATGAAGGGAAACGCTTCCTCAAGAACCAAAAAGTAGACAGACATTAATAATAATGATAATAAACTTCATTTATATAGCACTTTCCTTTCTTAACAGTGTGACAGAGTGATTTACAAAAAGGAAATAAAACCAAACAAGGCAGATAAAAGAATAAGATGTACAGAGGTAAAGAAAGAGGGAGACAAGTAAGAGTATATGATGTATAAAATAATCATAAAAGGAATCAAATGCACAGAAGTAAAAGCAGTAAAGTCACACAATGGAAACAGTTTAATATAAAGGGAGAGAAAGCTGTAGCCCAGATGTAGTAACTGGTGTTTAATCAGGTCAGACTTTGGTCAAAGTGTGAACCACATAATACGAAGGAGGTCTCTTAATTTCACCTTTCTTTAAGTTCCCCCATTAGGTGTGACAGGAAATTGGCAGGACCACTCTCTGGGCGTTACATCTCGTTTCCCAGGCAGCGGCTCAACAAAACACATCTTGCACACCATCATCACCCATTCTCACCACTCGGAATTACAGGAGCGAGAGAGAAAGAGGGAGAAGAAGGAGAGAGAGAGAGAGAGAGAGAGAGAGAGAGAGAGAGAGAGAGAGAGAGAGAAGAAGGAGAGAGATTGTCAACTATCTCAGTGAGGCATGCTTCGCTCAAGGCTATGTCTCTCTTTTTCTTCCCTCCTTGTCTCTCTCCTCCTTCCATTACTCAGCAGCAAGAAGCAAAAAAAAAAAACACAACACACACACACACACACACACACACACACACACACACACACACACACACACACAAAAAGAAAACACCGAAACTCTTTCCTCCTCTCCCAAAGGAACAAGCAGTTGTCCAGGCATGAAAGTGGAGTAGGTTAAGGAGACACAAGAGTACACATGAAAGGGCAGTCTGTAACAAAAAAAAGGTGGAGGCTAACGCAGGAGGTGTAACTGTTATCCACTGCGAACAATTAATCAGCAGGTTAAAGAAAGGGAACTATTTTATCTCTCTCTATATATATATTGTAAGAGTAAAAAATGCAAAAATGCATGCCTAACCCTTCCATCATCATCATCAGTCAGTGTGTTTTACATGCACACTTAAATAACGGGATTACTGTCGGCTTTCTGCAGTAAGCTGGTTTCTTAACTGTCGTGTAAACAAGAAAACTGGTCACGATAATCAGGGTGAAGAATTAGAGCAGCTTCATTTTCACAGATAGGGGAAAAAATGAAGTTTCTCGAATTCTGAGAGAGATGATTTTACATTTTACTGCTAACCTGCTTTCAAATCTGTGGCTGTTTTCTTTTAATTTGCAGTGAAGCAGCCAGATGAAGGGGGGGAATACTTCCTTGTATTTATAATAACTCCGCCTGAAGTTCAACTTAAACTGAGACTAAACCAATGTAGAAGTTTAAATACATCAATTTCCCGCCACTGGATGTTAAATTTAACTTCCACGTTATGAGGACCAGGATTATTATAGTTAACTAAAACTAAAACTAACAAGGAAAAAATGTAGATCTGAAAGAAAAAAAGGTAGTTTTTTAATAAAACTAAAATGAATAATTCAAAGCTAACTAAAACTAAACTGAATCGACTTCTTAAAGTGATGGTTCGGCATAATTTCGATCTAGGGTCATATGCACCATGAGGTCTATCTAAACACCACCTCAGCCGTTCATTTCATTTGGTCGGAAATGAGTGGAGTTAGATCCATCAGCCGAATGACTTAGTACAGGCGCTAACGGGACCACCAGTGTATCTGGTAAATGACCCCACTTATAATGCCTGGATTATCAAACTTCTACAGTAGTACAAATAGGGTCTTTACTCATAAATCGATGCATTGGAAAGTTTGTTAGTACACCAGGAGTTTATTAAAATAAACACTTACCTGATGACTTTTACTCTGCTGCTACTGCTAAAGCTGTAAACATCTTGCGAGATCCCGCACAGGTCTCTAGATGTGCTGTGCGGGATCTTGCAATATTTCGACGATGGTTACAGCATTATTAGTGGGGTAATTTACAGATACACTGGTGGTCCCGTTACAGCCTGTACTAACTATTCAGCTGATAGCTCTAACTCCATTATTTTCCGACCAGATTAAATAAAAGGGCTGAGGTGGTGATTAGATAGACCTCGTGGTGCACATAACGCTAAGTCGAAATTATGCCGAACCATCGCTTTAAGGTAACGGGCTAGTACCAGCAGATGGTAGCAGAGCGGATGCCGGCTGCCACATAATGCACAAGAAGAAGATGCTTAACGTGCTATTCATGATTATTTTTTTAGAAAGAAGAAGAAGCTCCAGGCCAATAGGGGAATATTTTGATTACGACCCAGTAGTAGATAAAAGTCCTGATGGAGAGTGATGGTAGCATTTGTGGGGTTCAGCTAAAAGGGGCAAATCTCACTAATATGAAAGTCCATGTTTGAGGCTCTCACAGAGAAGCAGGAGACGGCTAACGTGAGCTCACAGCTGCATCACAAACACTGCAAACTTTACCTCAGTGTCAGACATTATTTCATCCTGTTCATTTTCTTCTTTTTTTGGCATAGATGCCTTTATTTAGCAGTAGACAGACAGGAAACATAGGAGAAAGAGAGGGGGGTGACATGCAAAGGACCTCCGATCGGGATTCGAACCGGGGTCGGCTGCGTATATGGCATGTGCTCTAACCACTCGACCACCTGCGCGCCAATCCTGTTCAGTTTCTACTAATCAAGGTTTTCCTTCTAAGACCTGGAAAACGAATCGGTTGTCAAACTAATTTACTGGAGTAAAAAAACAACAACAACAAGCTGAAAAATTAAATAAAAATTGAAACTAAAGAATATGTTGTTCTCTTTATGCTGTCCGTCCCCTTCAACACACACACGCTAAAAAACGCTCTGAAAAATATCCTCACTAATATAATTAATAATAAGGTCAGGGGGTAGAGGAGATATCTGGTTACTGATCAGCTGTTTGTACACATGCATACTGATTACCCACAAAACCTTGTTGCACTGACTAAGTTCCTCTTTTCATCGTGAGCGGTTTGTCAACGCTCCACAAATCAATCAAATTAAATACGAAACTTTGAAGAATTAAACAATACTTTCATATTAAACTGCCTAAATGTTAAATTGTTGCCGTTCAGGCTGCCTCGACAGCGCAAATGGGCCGTGACACACGTATTTATGCAGCTTTATGCAATCAGACTGAGAACAAGTAGCTGATGTAATTATGCAACTGTTGGAACAGGCATTACTAAGACTCAGTCTGTTTTTCTTAAGGTGTGATCACCTCATCTGGTTGCCTGGTGTTATTTTTGGAGAAATATACCTAGGAGGAAAAAAAAAGCATCAAGTCTGTATTGTAGTGTAGTTTGATGCTATTAGAGTTTCTCAGTTCTAAGGTCATCTTTGTCTTGATTAAAGGTTTTTTTTTTTACTATTAGTAATGTTTTATGTAGTCTGTCTTGATTAAAGGGATCCTTTTTTGGATTTTTTTTTTTACTATTAGTAATGTTTTATGCCACATTTCGTTTTATTGACTGAAAGTTAGTGGAGCATCAAGAAAAGTAGGAATGTACCACAAAAGGTGGAGAAGAGCAAGAAAAGGCGAGGATTTAAATGATGGAGGGTTCAAATGATTACAAATGGTTTATGTGAAAGGAAATGCACTGAAGATGCTCGTTAGGCATCAATGATATGAATATATAAAAAATGCATTTTGGTGAGAAACAACTAAAATAATGAAAACACTCACCTACTCACACTTTCATAGCTTTATTTAGCAGGAAATGAGAGGCTGAGGTTCCTTTTATAATGATCATTTAAATGATTTAAATGATGGAGGGTTAAAAATATTACAAATGGTTTATGTTGGAAGGAATCGCACTGAAGATGCTCGTTAGGCCTCAAGGATATAAATATATAAAAATGTATAAAAAATGCATTTAGGTGAGAAACAACTATAATACTGAAAAAACTCACCTACTCACACTTTCATAGCTTTATTTAGCAGGAAATGAGAGGAGACAGATTTGGGGAATGATGTGGTTGAGGTTCCTTTTATAATGATCATTTAAAGAACTCCTCTAATGAAAATCAAGTTTTTAACCTTATTAACGCGTCCATGTGGTGTTTTTTATATGGTACAGTACATGAAGTGAGACATGAGTGAAATACACAGTCAACGCCACGGCTGAGGATTTCCTCTTGGAAGCTGCAGGGCACCGAGGACGCTCTCAAAAAAAAAAAAAAAGCATGGAGTCAGTCAGGCAGGATTTCTTACATCACAAATCTAAGAAATCAATCATTTATATAATTCGAGGCACGCAGCGTCTACCTCCTCGGGTTTTCCCTGACAGCTGATTCTGATCTGTAGCAACCTGTTGAGTCGAAAACCCGAGTCCAGCATTTTTGTGTTTAGCCAAGTTTCTGTCAGAAGAGAAACGCAACAGCTCCGCACCTCCTGATGAACTCTCAGTTTCATCAGATCCAGTTTGTCATCCAGTGAGTGAGGTCACACGTGGCCTGATCGCATTAGCTTGTAGGTTGGCTAACAGACCGACCCGCTAACTCCTCTCATGCTTCTGTCCCTGAAACTCTTTACGCTGTAATCAGGAGCCGGAGAAGCTGCTGCACCGCTGTGTGCCGTCATGAATATATTTACATATTCACAGATGAGGAAGAGTAGAGGTCATTTTAAGGATTTTAGAGTGGTTATTATATCAGAAACTTCATTATTGTTCCAAGGAAAGTATCTTCATATGTCTTAATACATGTCTGGAAAGGATTTTTAACCCTTATATACTGCTTAGGGTCTAATTTGACCCAAAAAACCCTAAAAAAACTTTTCTTTTAGCCATACATTTAATGACTTATCCTCACGTGACTCAGAATATACAAAAAATAGAAATGTTTCAACTTTCTAAAAATGTTTTTGTGCAGCTGTTGCACATTTTTGTTGAGTGTTTGACTCAAAAATTCAAAAAGCAGCATTCAAAAATACTGTTGATTCATCATTCATTGAACGCGTCATGCTCTCCAGTGTTATATAACAATAAACCATTATAAAGTGTGATTACAAATATAGCCTCTGCTCTCTGAACATCTAATTAAGGATTAATTACCAATTTATGAATGACTGATGAGGTGTTCATTAATGATTTGTGGTTCCAAAATGTTGTATAAAGGCTAAATATGAGGAGATACTGTGAAATGCCCAAATATGAACAGTATGTGAGGGTTAAATAATTAAATTGGGGTTTAAACTTTGCTCTGCATCCATGAATATTTTTTTGAAGATTAAATCCTGCGTTAAATTCATTATGAAACCAAAAATTATGATGTGGATTATATTTTCCTTCATGCATGAATGGTTTGGATGCTGCAATCATTTATGAACAACCTTTTTTTTAAGTGTCTGATCACTTAAATGAACCAAATTCAACATAATTCTGTATAATATACAGCTACACATCCATGTAAGTGCTGCTCTTAGCAACCGTGTTAATCCATCGTCAAGCTTCAGAGACTTAAATGAAACTTTTTGACTGCCTCATTTTCATTTCTGAGTTTTTTTTTCCAGTTTGATTGGTCACTAAGCAACAGAGAATAACAAAAAGGGAAAATTGTAATAACTTAATTGAGACACTTGACTTTTTTCTTTTTTTTTTTTTTTTTGGTCATAGATGTTGAATAGCTGTTCCCACCAGGTGTGTCCTTTAAGTGGCTCGCTAGTGAAACTCAGCACACCCAGGTGGTGTTACACACATGCACGCACACGCACACGCACATGTACAAGCACATGTGCACACAAAGGCTTTCTAAAGAAGTCATTTTTGTCCACCCCCACCTCGTCTGTCATCCTTGACTTTCGAACTGGGGGCGTTTTCTTCATTACACTCATGCACTCACATGGCATGGAAACACCGCTCAGCCTAAAGGCTTTGCGGTTGCCTAGCTGCCCACCTACTCACCTGTACCCACCCATCTCCACCTGTTTGGATGTTTTAAGAGATAAAAAAAGACCTAAAAATAATCACATTATCATTGTGTGCTCTACATGCAACCTCTGAGGTGGCTGTTCGTACTTGCAGGATCGTCATCCACGGGCGGTTCATGGAGAGTTTGGAAGTGTCAATCTATCATGATGCCCACTCGCTTACTGCAGGACACATTCGCAGAAAGCCAGTTTGCGTGGTTAAGTCCTTCGCCTCTGGAACAAAATCAGCCTAGGATCCTGCCCAAGCTTGATCTGCTGTCTCCATCTCAACTTTTCCCACTAAAAAAAAAAAAAGACTCATTACTGCCAGCCCCCATTTAACCAGTCAAATAAAAACTGAAACAAAGAAAGTCAGGAAAATTCAGCCACAGTAGTAATAACAAGTTTTACTGAGAAACTTTAACGTACAGGAAACTTGATTTATAGTCACATTTTTATTCTTTAGCTATATGTAGAAATACATGTGAGGTACGGTTACAGAATACATCAAATAACTACTAAAAAATACACAATTAACTGTTGAGATTTCTCTTATGGATGTCCAGACGCCGGGACAGTATTGAGGTTTGAATTAGATTTAAAGTCAGTGGCGACAAACCAACAACAGCAATACAATAAAACACACCAGGACACATGAAGAGGGTAAAGTAACAGAGGTGTCAAACTCATTTTCATTCAAGGGCCACATAGAGCCCAATTTGATCTCATGTGGACCGGATCATTAAAAAGATGGAAGGAAATAAGAAGAGAAGGAAGGGAAGAAGGAAGAAAGGAAGGAAATAAGAAGGGAAGGAAGGAAAGACAGGCAAAAGGAAGGAGGGAAGAAAGGTAGGAAGGACAGATGGAAGGAAGGAAGGACAGGAGGGAGGAAGAACAGAAGGAAGAAAGGGAGTAAGGACAGATGGAAGGAAGGAAGAAAAGGAGGAAAGATAGATGGAAGGAAGAAAGGAAGGAGCGAACGAAGAAAGGAAAGAAGGAAGGTAGGAAGGAAGGACAGAAGGAAGAAAGGGAGGAAAGACAGATGGAAGAAAGGGAGGAAAGACAGATGTAAGGAAGAAAGGAAGGAGTGAACGAAGAAAGGACAGATGGAAGGAAGGAAGGAAGGGAGGGAGGAAAGACAGATGGAAGGAAGGAAGGAGCGAACGAAGAAAGGACAGATGGAAGGCTGAACCCCCTCGGCGGGCCGGACCTGGCCCACGGGCCGCATGTTTGACACCCCTGGTGTAAAGTAACAGAGGAATACCACAACTATAAACTATAAGTGTGACTTGAGATTTAAAAAATAATAAGGGCGATCAATCAATAATCTTTATTATTGAAGCATAGATCCACTCAGTACCCCCCGAAAATATCAAACTGTACTCAGAAGGATGAGACAGGCTATTAAACGTTATATGAGAGCTTTCAACAGCTGTGACAGTAAAATATGTGCATGTAACAAACCTATAATGCTGCTATTTTATATTTCACCAGTTAGAAGAATAAAAGCACCCGTCGCTGAGCTGCTGCTGATTCTCCTCTTGAATTAACACATTTACGCTGCACACAATTATCATTTTTCTTTTATCATTTAGGGGAAAAAAAGCTCCGTGGCAGTTTGATTATGAAAAAAAAAAAAATTGGCCAAGTGTACTTGTGTGTGTACTTAGAAGTCGAGACGTCACCTCCTGCCAAAACTAATTAGACTAATGACTGTCAATCATTGAAGGAGGCATCCAGGTGGAGCAACATTCCCCATTTGGACTTGGTTTTTTTCTTCTTCTTTTTTTTTTTTTCAAACAAGCAGCAAAACATAAGACAGAAATGACTTTACAAACTTTAGATAAACAACAAACTAATAACTATTCAATGTTTAAAAAGTGTGTCGGATGAGGTGAGGAACTTGTCTAGTCCAATCAAAGCCAAAATAAACATTCAAAGAAACAGAATAAAGGAACAATAAAAATAAATTATACTTTTCCACCTACTGGAATAAACTGAGTCAAATTGACCCCGTCTGTTTTGACTGTTCCTTCCTTCCTTCCTTCCTTCCTTCCTTCCTTCCTTCCTTCCTTCCTTCCCTCCTACCTTCCTTCCCTCCTACCTTCCCTCCTTCCTTCTTTCCTTCCTTCCTTCCTTCTCCCTTCCTCCCTCCCTTCCATCCTTCCTTCTTCCCTTTCTTCCCTCCTTTCCTTCCTTCCTTCCCTCCTACCTTCCCTCCTTCCTTCTTTCCTTCCTTCCTTCCTTCTCCCGTCCTCCCTCCCTTCCATCCTTCCTTCTTCCCTTTCTTCCCTCCTTTCCTTCCTTCCTTCCTTCCCTCCTCCCTTCCTTCCCTCCGTCCCTCCTCCCTTCCATCCTTCCTTTCTTCCTTTCTCCCTCCCTTCCTTCTTTCCTTCCTTCCTTCCGTCCCTCCTTCCTTCCCTCCTCCCTTCCTTCCTTCCTTCCTTCTCCCTCCCTCCCTCCCTTCCATCCTTCCTTCCTTCTTCCTTCCTCCCTCCCTCCCTCCCTCCCTCCCTCCTTTCCTTCCTTCTTCTTCCCTTCCTTCCTTGACTCGAGGACAACAGGAGGGTTAATAACAACTGATGGTGCAACAACATACATAATTAACTCCTGATGAGCTACAAATGAACCTTTAGGGCTCGGACATGCTCAAAACAAACTAATTCATTTGTTGTCTGATGGTGAAAAAGTATTCATAGCTATTCTAAACAGAGACTTATTGTCATGGCGATAATTGCTTCAAAAAATCGCCGAAAGCAGTTGTGTATAAAGAAAAATGTGCTGTGATAGAGCAGTTAAAATCCCGCCTGTTTTCCTACCTCTGCATACCTGGCCGATCATTAAGTGGGTGTGAATGTCGGATTAACGGATTAGTCTGTTTAGGAAGTTACAAACTCCACTTAATTCCAACGTTTCCGACGAGGTTTCCGACACTTTTTAACCGTCTTACAGTACGAGCAGTTGGTTTGAAGGCAAGGCAGTTTTATTTATATAACGCATTTCATACACAATGGCAACTCAATGTGCTTTACATAAAACAGAAAAACTTTTAATTTGAGAAACATTAAAACATACAATTAACCCCCCCTCCCCCCTCCACACTAATAATAAAAACAAAGTACATAAAAATAGAAAGAGAGAAATAAAATGCTAGAATAGAGCATTAAATATAAGATTGCAGCATAAAATAATGATTTGCTTTAAAATCATTAAAAGGACATAGAGTGGAAATGAAAGATTAAAATGTAAAGTGCTTTAACCTTCCTGTCGTCCTCCCGGGTCAAATTGACCCCGTCTGTTTTGACTGTTCCTTCCTTCCTTCCTTCCTTCCTTCCTTTCTTCCTTCCTTCCTTCCTTCCTTCCTTCCTTCCTTCCTTCCTTCCTTCCTTCCTTCCTTCCGTCCGTCCGTCCTTCCTTCCTTCCTTCCTTCCTTCCATCCTTCCATCCTTCCTTCCTCCCTCCTCCCTTCCTTCTTTCCTTTCCTCTCTCCCTCCTTTTCTTCCTTCCTTCCTTCCTTCCTTCCTTCCTTCCTTCCTTCTTCCCTCCTACCTTCCTTCTCTCCTCTGTCCTTCCTTCCTCCCTTCCTTCTTTCCTTTCCTCTCTTCCTCCTTTCTTTCCTTCCTTCCTCCCTTCCTTCCTTTACTTGAGGACAACAGGAGGGTTAGAAGTGTTTTTAACCTGGATTTAAAAATGATTTCAGTTCTGCTGGTAGTTTGTTCCAGTTGTGTAAAAGCTGCTTCACCATGTTTAGTTTGAACTCTGGGCTCAACTATCTGACCTGAGTCAGTAGATCTCAGAGCTCTACTGGGTTTATATTCTACTAACATGTCATTCATGTATTCTGGACCTAAACCATTCAGTGATTTGTAGACCAGTAGCAGAACTTTAAAATCTATTCTATAGCTGACTGGGAGCCAGTGTAAAGAGAACTGGAGTAATGTGCTCTGATCTCTTTGTTCTGGTTGAAGCACACTGATCCTCTCAACACTGACATTGTTGTTTTTGTGAAAAGCTCGAGCAACATATTTGATTTTGATCTCCATAATTATTCAGCTGAACGAGCCTTGTGGTCGGAGTTAATTGGGCAATAACTCTGTTTTGTAGTGCAAGCGTGCATCTTTTTATACTCATATTTAATTATAGACCTCTTTTTTATATTATACATTGTCCATACTGTATATCAACATATTAAACCCCCCCCCCTCTCTCTCTGCTTCTTTTTCTGCCCCTCTGCTTATCCCCCCCCCCCCCCCCCCCTTTCCTCAGCTCTTGGAGTATGTTGGCGAAGGAAAGAGCATCATGGACGTGGGTTTGGCTCAGGCCCGCCAGCCACTCACCACCCGCTGCCACTACTATGAAGTGGAGATTGTGGATGCCGGAGAGAAGTGCTACATTGCCCTGGGCTTGGCAAGAAGGGTGAGCTCTCTAAGAAAATAACAACTTTACACACACACATAGACAAACACACACACACATACGAGCCTACACTCAACAGAGAAGCAGAGAAGCAAGCTTTTTTTTTTTTTTTTTTGCCCTTCTCCCTTTTTTCCTCACTGTCATATATTACTGTCCAGCTTAATGAACTCAAGAGATGTGGACTGCATGAATAAGCCTCCAAATGGCTGACTTATATTCTCCCCCGCTGGTCCCTATTCAACAAGTGGTTGAGCTAACAACTATAATGACGGAAAACTCTGACAAAAACCTGGATTGGGAATTACGCAGGTCATTAGCATCTGCAAAATGTTCCTCAGTCCTTGCCTCGGGAATGTTGTAATCTTGGAAGAGCAGCAGTGATAGTGTCCTTTTTTTTCTTCTTCTTCTATCCTGGAAATAAATGTTAGTCTCAGTGCATCGAGAAAAGATGTTGAGTGATTAGGACGACCTGCTTTTTTTTTTTTTTTTTTTATTTGGAAGAGACCTCTTTCTACAGTGTAACACATTAAAATGACTACATCTCTTCTTCTCTTCTTCTCTTCTTCGCCTTCATTTCAGTTGGCGAAAAACAAAACGGTATCGCAGCCAACATCTGGTAAGGAGTAAAAGGAGCAAGACGACAGCCCGGGCCCAGCAAATAATTATTTAATGGCTGCAGCGTTATGCCATCAAATTGACATGAATACAGGATAATGGCAGCAGCTTTAGCTTTATAATAACTTATATTATTGACATTTAAAAATACGTGAGTTGTCTTCTTCTTCTTAACTTTGCTGCCACACAGTCGACTGTGACTGGACAGCTACACTATGTTACTGTTCTGCCTGCCAACCCATTAAAACCTCTGTTCAGTCCTCTCCTGCTCTAGATGCGATCATCTACATCGTGTCTAATACGGCCAAATCTGTTTCTGTTAACAGACAACGGAGCGAGTATGAAATAATTATATAATCATGGCCCATAAACACCAACAGCAGTCATTCCCACGCTGCTGCGGCTACGGTGATAAAAAATTATTATTATTTTATAATGTCGATGTCGTCTGACAAAATCAGCATAAATCAGGTTAATGGAGACGTTTCCACTCTGTATTTTTGGCCGTATTGACATTCAAACTGAACGATCACTGCCACACGGACCCTGACCTTCACCGAGAAGCCTTACGTCACTGTTTTGCAAAAAGCTCAGTTTTCCCCTGTACACACTGAAACAACAAGCTGGAGTTTTAAGATTTACACACTCTGGAGGCCGCTTTGGAAAAGGTCCGTTTTTCTCGGTGGAGGAGAAAAACACAGTTTGAGTCTCGACAGAGGGGCTGAGAAGGAGAAAAAAAGATGTGTTTACAAATTTAATCGGGTTAGTGTGGATGTGCTCTTGTGGAATACTTGAACTGTGTGAAATAGAGTCTAGTAGTAGTAAACATAGCAGTACTGTCATAAGCTTTATTTTCTTTCCCATTATCCAGCAGCTTAGCCATTCTCTTCGGATCTAATAGCCTACTTTGTGGAGATAAAACACGTCCAAGAGGAAAATACAATTAGAGAAATTTTAACACCTCTCATTTGAGCCCTCATTTCTTTTTCCAAAGAATGCACATGCGGTTCCCATTTCAGCATTTAGCACTGCAGCTCTGCAAGTGACTGTTACCATGTTGACCTGCTTTGAAGAATAAAACAGACAAACCTGTACATGTTTGGGCACTGACTAAGACTGATTCAGTAGTCGTTGATAGTTTAGGATCTTGCCAGCACTTATATTAGAGCTAAAGGTTTAATGGTATGTGTATTCGTCACGAACCATTTGTTACAGGATGTTTGGTTCGGTATGCTCCGTGACCCACAAAGTTACTGTCAAACGGTCTTTTAATCAACTCAGACATGCAGAACCATAATAAGGAGTGCGAGTTTCATCTGGAACGTTTTGGCAACGCACCACGTAGCTGTAGCATGACTTAGCTAGCCGGCTTAGCTAACATAGCCTGGTTAGCATGTAGTGTCGCTGCTGGCTGTCAAATTGACAAACGAGAGACCCGCAACATAGTCCGAGTGCATCATTATTATTTAGATATGCTCTGTTATCGCCATAAAGAAACAATACAGCATCTCCCCGTCCTTCTCCCTTTGCTGTGACGCTCCACTTAGACAACACATATTAGCGACGAGCGCAGAGAGAGAAAAAATATAGTTGAGAGGTATTACAGTAAATGTTGTGGTTTTGTCCCTCTGACTGATATATATTATTCATCATCAAAAACACAGAGACGATACAGACACAATATATAAAGAAGGCCTATAAGATACACAGAAAAATAAAAGCATTGCACTACTGTAGTTATAAAAGACATTCACACCAGTGTTTCCATATAAGTGACAGGCAACATATGGATTTATACTTTTGGATCTGACAACAGCCGAATAATGTTGTTCTTCTGAGAAACGTTCAGGCGACAAATAAATCTGTGCATCAAACTCCTCCAGAAGGCCTTGAAGGTGTTGACTCGAGTCGTGCTCCACAGAACAGGTCACTTACACTACTGTTCCTGTGTTTCTTAAGTAAAATCCTCATGCAATCATTATAAGCAACCTAAAGCTTCTGCATGCTCGCCTTTTTAAACTTCATCCATAAGGGAGCTGTAATTATATATAAAGGAGTACAATGTGTGAAGTGTCTTATCTTGACATTGTTTAGTTTAGTTTAGTTTATTTGGATCCCCATTAGCTGTTACCCAGACAACAGCTACTCTTCCTGGGGTCCATGTTAAAATAAATACAACCAATTACAATTACAATATAACATAAATGCATACCTAAATAGAGTCCCTCCCCCTTAAAACAGTGCCACTATAGACAACAAAACAAACAATCAAACAAAAAAACAAAAAACACAAAGCAATGATACATATTAAATATTTTGCGGGCTCCACCCAAGAATAACCTTTTTAAATGCTTTTTAAAACGTTCTTTACTTGCAGCTTGAATAATTTCATATGTCTGAGCCCATGTGGAATTTGCTAGCCAACATATTAGCTTGAGCATATAATATACAGAGAAGTGATCTGTAATGTAGTGACCCAGGTATTTTGGGTTATTATACATGACATCATTATATTATCAATACTGAAGCATCAGCGTTAGAGCAGCATGTTAGTGTTGTAGCTGCTAGAAGTGGAGCTAAGTTTGAACTACTTTAGATACAGTTACACCATCAATCACCATAAAACAGCTGTCAGCAGGTGTCCTGAAAGGTTGTTTTCTTTTTTCCACGGCAACACAGCCATGTTTACATTTTTCAAAAGAAGGCCAAATGTTATTTTCTACCTTTCTAACTTTTTTTTTTTTTCTCTGCTCTACTGAACCATGAACCTCAAAAGCAACATACATACCGAACTGTGAGTTTAGTGTGCAGTTACACCCTTAATTAGGACTGTTTTTATCCTCTTTCATAAGCTTATAAAGGAGAGGATTAAACTATAAATGTCTTACCTTCTAATAGATGGACTCTTTTAGAAAGCCTATTTCTATTACATGTTTACCTAATATTATTCTCCTGACTATTTCAACAGTATGGATTTATAATATGATATAATATTTTACACCCTGTACGTTTATCCTTGAGAGAGTGTTATGAATGTGAAACATTAGTGGCTGCCAAAGCCAAGGCCTGCGGAGAGAGAGAGAGAGAGAGAGAGAGAGCTGCCAGCACTTGTCTCTACCAGGGTCAAAACTCTCCTGCTCCTTTTTAATAACAAAAAAATAAAAGATGAAACTTGTACAACATCTTTCAAGGCCTCAGAGGCAATTTATAAAACAGGAACAGAGGGGAGCACAGGTCAGTGGATACATAAAGACAAAGAGAGCTACAGAGAGGAGAGGGGGGGAGGGGAGGGGCTGAGCAGGAGACATACAATATATCGATATATCAGTATTGCAATATGAGACTAGATATCGTCTTAAGGTAAAAAAGGTAATGTAAAGATGTAATTTTCCAGACTAATGAGACTGTTGCAGTATTTTCCTTTACGCAGTTAGTCATTATATCCACATTACTCATAATCATTAATCAAAAATCCCATTGTGTAAATATATTGTGAAAGCACCAGTAGTCATCCCTACAATACTGTCTCAATATCAATATGGAAGTATTTAGTTAGAAAATATTGTGATATTTGATTCTTTCCCGTCTCGCCCATCTACTGACTTGAACCGTATGTGTGCTGAGCTTTACAAGTTTCCATCCATGTCATGTGATTTATTGATATTTACTCATTATTTTAAAATCTTATCCTCCTCTTTGTGGAAAATGTTGCTTTTACAAATTCATCCCTGTGTACTTCGCGGACAATGAAAACCCTAAGACAGAGTTATGAGTCATGATGAGTTACTAATGTACTGAGTCACATAGTAACCATAAGGAGTGCTTAAATCACAGATGAGATAATTTAAAAGTAGTTTAAAGCCTTTAAATCACATTATACTAAAAAAAATCTCCATCAATTATATTTTCTGTGAATATAATGACAAAACCACGACAATATCCTCTGATATACCTATACGAGGCTGCATATGCTCTCAATTAAACATACAGACGTGCTCCCATGGGTGAGGAAGACGTTGAACGGTGATAACTTCAAGTCCTATAACCCTCCCTCAGAGCTCCCTTCTCCTTTTTTCTGTTGCGCCACCACGTTTCTCTCTCTGCATCTGGGTTTCATTACAAAGACATTAAGCTTAAGTCCAGGAGAGGTGATAAAGCAGAAAATTGAAGGGCTTGGGTAATGACTGTTTACTCACCAGCAGTTGCAAGTTTGCATGCTTGTTGGTCTCGTTCACGCAGCATCCCGTGGTAAGACAACAGGCCCTGAATATAAACACAAATCTACTCATTAATGCCCCACAAAGTGCCCGTCTGTCTGACTCTCTGTCTATGTCTTTGTTGTGGTTGCTGACTGCATGCTCACCTTTTGTACTGTACTGTATTTTTCTACTCTTAACAAATCTCTTAACCCCCCACCTATCCCAACTTTTATGTCTCTATTCCCATCTTAACTTTTAGCAGTAGCCGCCGGTCATGTCTCGTGAGTAGTGACAGCTTTTTATTTGGGTCTTTTTCTTTCAGCCACCTTGGTGGGATGGCAATGTCGGCTAGTCGTTCCACCTCTTTGGTGGTTCAGACTGTAATATCTCAACAACTATTGGGTAGATTACTAAGAAATTTGGTACAAACATACATGATCCCCCACATAATGAATCCTAATAACTTTGGTAATCCTCTGACTTTTCCCTGTAGCGCCCCCATCATTTTTGGTTTTGAGTAAAATGTCTCAACAGTTATTGGATGGATGGCCATGCAAATCTTTTCATGTCACCCTCAGGATGAATTGTTATAACTTTAATTGATATAACTGGCTTTTTTCCACTATAGTGCTATCATGAAGTCAAAAGTCATTTACTAGAACAGAGAAACATTACATAGTATTTACAGGTTAGGGTTATATAGAAAAATAATTATAAACAACCTTTGTGGCCTTTTGAGTATAGATTTCTGATTTTTATGAGGTGTACATGAATGCACCATGAATGTTTTTACAGTCTATGGTCCGCGCTTTGTAAAATCAATCTTTAAGTGATCACGTTTTTAAGTGGAGATAATGAGACTGCACCTCTAAAGTGTAGAAGACATGATGTGATTGCAGGGTAAAAGCTAATTGAGAGAGAGAGAGAGAGAGAGGTCAGAGGAGGGTGTTTGTGTGCCACGGGGGGGAGAACGAGTCAGTGCAGGTGCGTCTGCGGCTGTTTGGGAGGAAATCAGAGAGAGTGAGAGAGTGCGAGAGCGGGTTGAGAAGTCCAAAAATAGAAAATCAATTTGTCACGGGCAAAGTTTTATTGGGGCGAGCCGCCAGAAATCAATGAATGTGAGGGAAACCCTTTCACACCTACTAAATATCAGCACGTCAGCATTTCACTTAAGTACAACCTCACAGAACAGCTGCTGTGGACTCTTAGTGTTTTTTTTGCATGTTGCATGACCCAAAATTGTCCTGTTTCACGTCACTTTTCCTTTCCAAAGAAGTTCAAGACGTCAAAACTGAATTAGCTTGTAAAAAAAAAAAAAAAGAAAAAAGGTGGAAGTAAATTTTTGAATCCCCAAAGCCACTGTTGCCAGTTTCCTGTCCAACGGGGAAGTTGGAGGGATTTGTGCTATGTGATAAGTTTGTGGTGTATGTGTGTGTATGTGTGTGTGTGTGTGTGTGTGTGTGTGTGTTAGTGTGTGTAATCTAAGATCTGTTTTGACCTTACTACAATTCCTAGACCTGTCATGACCTCTCACTTTCTGGAGATAAGGGTCTACATGAATGTACAGCATGCATAAGCTTGGTAGCAAGGTTGTTTTTCATCCGGTACACATACCGGTTGCTAGGGAGTGGGACAAAGAGATCTAGGCTCAGTTAGTGGTGGAAGAGTGCAGGGGGGAGATGGGGAGTGTGGGGTTTTTTTTTTTTTGTTTTGTTTTTTTTGAGGAGGTGGGGTAGCAAGGTAGATGGGGAGGCCTGAAAGTCAGGAGGTAGAAAAATCAAGGGAAGCTATTCAGAATATGAAAAACACAGGAAAAAAAAGCAGGAAAACCCTCATGTCCTGAAAAACAAACAAACCCCTAAAATCCTGCAACAAAAAAAAAAAGAACAAGATCATAACCCTGAGAAGAACAGTGGGAGGATAGGAAAACGAAAAACGTGGGTCGGGGAGTCGGGGGGGTGGGGGGGGGGGGGATCTGTGTGATAGTTGTAACGGAGGAGTGAAGGAACAGATACGTGGTTCATGTCATCAGTGTGTGACTGAAACAGATGGTTTTTGCAGTTCACCCATGACCTTGTGTCTCTGATGATTGTATTGACTCACTCTCCGTTCTGCTCGTGTTCATAAACACAGTCATAAAGCCACACACACAAACTCGAACTGTGCGGACTCTTAACACCACATGGACAAGAAATAAAAAGTGCTCAGGAGGTTTGAATGGCAGCGTTTCCTCTGTCCTGGTCTGCCCCGGGACCGGGACCGGGTCCTGGGAACAGCTCCCTTCCTCTTCCTCCTGTGATGTAGTAGTCCTACTGACCCTTTTCAATGCTGCTCCTGTGAACCTGTTTATTCTAACAGGGGTCATTTTAGGATCAAACAAAGGAGCAGTCACTCTGCCAAGACCACTCATGTGGAAGTTGGAGAAAAACAAAAGCACCACCAGCACGATTTTAGAGATATTGATAATTAGACTGACGACACATTCAAAGTCATCGTGATGTGATGATGATGATGGAGTGAGTGTGGGAAAAGAGGTGTGCAGAGGTGGAGAGGGCGAAAGGCAAGTGTGGCTTCAGAGGTGGTAAAGTAGGTCACTTTGGTACAGTCTAAAATATCTCAACAACTATTCAATGGATATATTTTATAATTTTAATGATCCTTCGACTTTAAATGTGGCACCATCATCAGGTCAAAAGGTATATTTGTTCAGTTGTCTGGTTTACTACCAAATACCCTAAAAACTAAACATTTCCATCATTTCCTGCAGCTAAACAACATCTAGCAGCAGCAGTTTTGTGCTGAAAGTAGTCCAGTCAATCCTAGATTTGTATCAATGTTTGAGAGTTTAAAGAAATCTCACTGTGATATATTGACCAATGATATATATTTTGATTTAAAAAAATAAGCTAAGTTGTTGTCTTTTACCTGACTGACTACTTTAAATGGTTCCTTGACAGATTTATAGTATGAAAATATGCAGAACTCGCATGTAAAATGTGTTGTTTTGGGACACATGTGGTTAAATATTTGTATAATATAATATGTAATACGCTGCTAATCTCTCCTACCTCCGCCCATCCTTTCCTACACTTACTCATTAACAAAACAAACTTGGTAATTTATCAGTTTTATGTGTTTATTCCAAGAATGATTTGTATCCATAGAAAGCAATGAAACATGCCCTAACACATTGACACAGAAAGCTTGTTGTTCTCCTCACTCCAGCCAGATCATCAGCTAATGTCAGACAGTTGCTGTTATCGCGTGGGGAGCGAGAGGTTTTAGCTCGATGACACAAGGTTAAACAAACAGACCTGCATTAGCTCTCTCTGCCCAACCCCTATAGGTGAGGTTGTTGTGTGGGCACGTACACACACAGAGAACCGCACAACTTTCCCTCCCCTCTTGGCCTCTTACAAAACTGTACCTGCAACACACACACACACACACACACACACACACACACACACACACACACACACACACATTACACACATTCATGGTAATTCATGGCTTTAGTTATATTTTTAGACAGCTCTGCGATATGCCAGTGTGATAGCCGCAGAAGATGATGGGTATCTGCTTCCACAAGGTTCCCTCCTTCGCCCGCACCTTTCCGCTCTTTCTCTTTCAGACTTGTTTACTCTGTGTGTGTGGAAATGCAGGCAGCTCTGATGACACCGGCGTAGCAGCTGCAGATCTTGATATTGCAGGCTTTTTTGCTCCACCATGCTCTGGACTCAACGCCGGTATTTGTTGTTCTTAGAGGCGGCTTGCGTTTCACCGATGCCTCTGCAGGCCAGCCGGGGGTTGCGACTAATGTTTTGAAAGTTCACGGTATATCAGTCCAGCTGGTTTAACGTGGGCTCCTCGCGCTAAAGTGTATTCCATCATTGATTGTTGATAGATAAGGAGTGTAAGTGTGATTATGTGGCGCCACCACTGATTTGGAAAACAAAAAAAAGTCACAGGATTAACTGTTGTAATTTCCAAACCACATAAGGGTGTAATGTGTCTTCTGCTGCTCCAAATCCCTCTTAAACAATATAAGCTGTGCTTTAAATAGTCGATGGTTAAAAATAGGTTATAACTGACTGAAAATAACATTATATTTACACTGAAAATCATATTTTTGCACTCTTACAAAATGTAAAACCACAATTATTATAAACCTTTTGGAAGAACTCACTGTTTTACAAGTACAGTAGCTAATTTTGAAGTATTATGTATGTATACTGTAGCAGCTGCAGTATGTCACATTCATTTGAGGACAGAAGTGTGTTTGTTAACAACTCACTAAACACTCCCCCCCCCCCCCCCCCCCCTAATTACTGTTGCTACGGCTGTTGAGATTTCCCGCTTGGGAAATGGTGACAAATTTACCATGCGGAATTCAGTGTAATTTTATGAGTAAAGGATCATTGATTTCACACAGGTAAGCAAAAGTCCCCTTATCACGTTGATCAGGTGACAGTTTCACTGGTTGAAATTACAACCAGCGTGGCAGATTCTTATCAGCTGCAGCTAACTAGCAAACTAAGCTCCATGAATTACTTGAAAATGCTTTTCACGGTTTAGATTTAGACGAAAATCTGGTCTTTAAGTATGTACTAGTTTAGTATGCTAGTCAGCATCACGACCTAATGACCCATGTAGAAGACATAGAAGTAAAGAAGCATTGCTCTGTTGAAGTGTAGAGCTGGTATTGGTGGTATGATCATGAAAAATAGAAGATCAGACCGTTATTTCGCAACCTCTGTTTGGCTGCTTTGCTCACATACTTGCTCTAGATGTTAAATGTTCCCAAACAAATAGAAGAAAAAGGCTTCTAGGATGAGGACTAACAGATGGGTTTGGCAAACACAATGCTATCTTGGGTAACATTAATGGGTTTCGCTAGTGTAAACTTCCCCAAATTTTTTAAAGTTTATGGTGCGACATGGAAACCAGAGTTTAAAAGGTTGCCGTTCAAAGATTTTAGGCATTTAAGATATTTAGATTCCTATCCATTACACAATACCATCACAGAGGCGTATGATCATTCCCAAATTTATTCTTGCGGCATGACGATGACCCCAGAAAATACAGCCAAAGTCATAAAGAACTATCTTCAGAGACAACAAGAACAACGAGTCCTGCAGCAGATAGTATATGGCCTCCACATCGGCAAATCAGTCTCTTCGTGTAATCCTAGACTGAGACGCCTAAATCCACAGAAGAAGAAACTGTGGCAACTTCTCCAAGATGCAGGAACAACCGACCCAAGTGCCAAGAACCTTAAAAACTGTGTGCAGGTGCACCGAGCAGAACTGCTGCTGCTTTTAAGTCAAAGCTGCTCACAACTAAGTTTCTTTTGCTTACTATTTTACTATTTTGAAAGCATCTTCACTTAAGTTTTAATCCATCCAGTAGTTGTTGAAATATTTCAGTCGATTGGAAAACAGAGCGACTTTCTCAACCCCGGAGCCAGGCAGCTAGAATGACTACAAATCCAGCTTTTCATTACTGTAATTAGTATCACAGTGATGTTACTGTACTGTAACGTTGTGTCATCAGTATAGAGAACAAAGTGCTGCTTCAGTTTTTCCTCACAACATACCATATTCATTTAATGGAGCTCACTGAGTAGATGTTTTTGAATTGGAAATGATGGACACGACAATTACTAAGAAGACTGCTATGAAAACAGGCGTTTAAGACTTTGATCCATTTATCAGACACAAGTCTGCGGGTTACATTAAAGCACTATAAATCCACCCGTTATTTGTTTAGCCATTCCTAATGTTGTCTTATTTCATAGTGTTCCTCCAAATCACCGATCAGATTAGTGACTGTGGGTCATCAATCAGGGGGGAGCAAACACCCAGACGTTCCTCTCCTGGTGGAGATGCAGCCCACATGCCAGTCAGCCAGAGGAATCCTCGGGCTTGTGGTTGAGACGAGGGGGAAGAGGAGCAGACTTGGCGGATCAAGGGGTTTCAGGCTTGGAGCAGTAGCTGCATTCCTCCATGTCTCTCTGTCTTCCTCTGCTGGTCTCTCACTCTGTCCGTCTCCCTTTTCTCGCTTTTCCCCCCATCCATCTCCATTTCCTGTTCCTCAAGCCCCAATGGGGTTGTCAGACAGGATCGTTGATGTTTCCCTGATGTCCTGGCCTCAAATGCTGCACTCTTGTCTGTCTGCAGCGTTCCTTTTCCTCATTACTCTTTTCTCTTCTCTACACAGGTGCTAATAGTAATAATTTAATCAATTTTATTTAGTTTATGAGTAATGTAGTGCCTCTCCAGTCCCTGCATCTGTCACCCGTGGCTTTCCTTTTGTTTGGATAAAAGCACATTTCCTCTTAAAGGCTGACCTTTCGCTTTTTTGGACGTCATCCTGGTTAAAATGTTTTATTTCTTCCCTGTACTTCAACTCGAGACACAATGAAAGGGTTTTTCTTTTTTTTTTTTAGCCTGTTAATACCAACGGAAATTAAATGTAGTCGGGAGAGTTTACCTGAGAGAGAGAAAGCATTTAGAAGATGCAGCCTACAGTGAGATAAAAAGATGAGCACTATTATTACTATCATTACCTTCCTCCTCCTCTTCCTCCTCTTCCTCTTCCATCCTCTCTTGTTCACCAGTGTGTCTCTACAGTAATGGAGGTACAGCCTAGAAAACGGATTAAAATCTCTGATAATTACCTCTGAGTCATACTCTGATCTTATCCAAAAGTTGGCCCACTAGTTATTTCTATTGGCATGGTGAAAGCTGGAGAAAGACATACATACTATATATGCAGACAGACGGGGAGAGAGAGAGAGAAAGAGAGAAAGAGAGAGAGAGAAAAACACATCCTGAGCATTGAGAGAAGTAGCAGACACTGACAGACATCCAAAACAGAGCGGCTGACGGAAAGGAATCCACTCTCATTAATATGTTAACACGGGTAAAAGGAATATAGCAACTCGATTCATTAAAAAACTTCAAAGGTCGCCTGGCTTTTCTTCTTTCTAACGGCATTTTAACTCCTACATGAATAAAACGCAGCTTTTCATTCATTTGAATTGGGTTCGGTCCGTCGGTGCATCGGGGGGGTGTTGATGGAGAGGCCTCTGGCAAAAAAAAAACAAAAAAAAAAAAAGGTTGTCCTGACTCAACTTTTTCCGCAACCCATGACATCATCCGGCAAAGCGCTTGTTTTGGCCACTTACATGCAAGCGCACATTCCTGGTAGATAACTTTGCAATGTAAACTAAGTATTTCTACTGTTTACCTCGCAACTGCCGTGATGCAAGGTAAGGCAAGGCGAGGCAAGGCAAGGCAAGTTTATTTATATAACACATCTCAGCAACGAGGCAATTCCAAGTGCTTTACATAAAAAAAAAATATTACAAGCATTAAGATGAAGTGCAAAAGAAACACATTATAAAAGGACATTAAAGTACAGTTAAACGAGCTATTAAAGAGTTAGGAGAATAGAAAACAAGCTAAAATAGAATAAGACGGATAAAATATGAGAATGAAAGTTACAGTGCAGAAGAAGAAATAAATCAAAAGCCTTCAAGTTTGATTTAATAAAAGGCAGAGGAAAATAGACGAGCCTTCAGCCTTGATTTAAAAGATCTGAGAGTTGCAGCAGACCTGCAGTTTTCTGGGAGTTTATTCCAGATATGTGGAGCATAAAAACTGAACGCTACGTCTCCATGTTTAGTTTTGACTCCGGGGACAGAAAGCAGACCTGTTCCAGACCATCTCCGAGGTCTGGATGCTTGGTATCGGAGCAGCAGATCAGAAATGTGCTTTGGCCCCAAACCATTCAGGGCTTTATAAACCAACAGTAGTATTTTTGAAATCAAGACAAAACGTTAGACAAAACTTTCCAGAGTTGTAAAATCCTGTCTCTGAGTATTACAGTAGACACTACTGTGCAGTGTTTTGGTGTCTGATGAGTCTTAAAGTTTATGGATGTTATTCAAACTGTGCTTCCTGGATCACATTTCATTCTCACCCTAACCCGTACCTGAAGAAACACACTCATGGCTTATTTTGGTTTGAATGCACGTTGAGCTGTGACTGTTTTGGGCTTTTTTGCTTTTTTTAATTGAGTCTTTTTCTTCTTCTTCTTCTTCTTCTTTTTTATTGAGTCTTCTTCTTCTTCTTCTTTATTGAGTCTTCTTCTTCTTCTTCTTTTTTATTGAGTCGTCTTCTTCTTCTTCTTCTTCTTTTTTATTGATTCTTCTTCTCCTTCTCCTTCTCCTTCTCCTTCTCCTTCTTCTTCGTCTACTACTAATACTTCTACTTCTTCTACTGCTACTAGTGAGACCTGGACTCGATGCCAAGTTTCAGACAAGAAAAGACATCAGACAAATACATTTAAACAATACTTAAAAAACCAGATGATAATGAATGAAAGCTCATAAAAACAGAGAAAGTTACAAAACAGTTGCACTTAAAATAAACTTAAAACAGAGACAGATTCATTAGTTATCATTTGTCATGGAGTTTATTATATCCTTGAATTCAATTTGGGATACCAAGTTTTTTACTTTAACCTCTTCCTGCAAACTATTCCAAGTGGCTGGAACATGAACATGAACATTTTCTTTCTCACCTCTGTCTGTATGCCAGGAACCGACAGCAGATAAGCGTCTTGTGATTGAAGATTATGATTGAAATACAGTTTGCAAAGATATGAGGGAAGTTTGTCTAGAGTCGCTCTATAAATAAAGATACACCAAGATGGAGATAGACAGCCAAAGTGAAACCTTTTCTATGTATGTGTGTCGTGTTTTTAGGTGGAATGGAAAGTTTTGTATATTGAGAAATATGGAGATTTGCTTTCATGTTGAGAATAGAGTCTTGCAGTATTTCAAGTTGGCACAGAAGTCATTTAGGCTGCGTTCACACTGCAAGCCAAAATCCGATTTTTAGCCAATCTAGATTGGAACCGGATGGCTCTTATGAAGTCTGAACAGTCATAAATCACATGAGATCCGATTTTTGCAAATTAGATCGAAACCACTTTTGTGAGGAAGTTTCATATCTCATTTGGACAGATGTGTCTGAGTCTGAACAGCTCCAAACACTCAGATCTGATTTGACTGTCCGTGACATCTCTCTACGTCTCTACGTCTTTACGCTACGTCACTCTATGCAACACCAGCTTATTCCAGTTGTTGTTGCTAGGTGATATCACTGGAGGACTTATTCCAGTTGTTGTTGCTAGGTGATATCACTGGAGGCAACGGAGGACGTCGTAAACATCAGTCCATGGACAGAGGACCAAACCATATTCTTAATCTTTGGGGAGATGGCTCGGTTCAAGTGAAGCTCGAGGGTTTGTTGTTGATGTCACTGTCACAATTATATGACATCACACAATACACACTAGATGACACCTCCACTCCGACGACGTTGCCACAACAACCTGTCAGTTTGGTCATTAATGTGGCCCAGTCTGAACAGAGCCAAATCCGATTTGGACACTTGCTAAAAACAGTGTGGACAGTCAGGCCTAGAAATCAGATTTGAGAAGGAATCAGATTTGAATCAGATTTGAATCAGATTTGCCTGCAGTGTGAACGCATCCTTATTAAAATGTATGTATGGTCGTGACTTTTCCTCTCAGTAGGTGTCCCATATAAACATTTGATGCTCATTCAGTCTGCATACAACAAAACTCTGATCTGTGCACCTCAGCTGTTACTCTGCTGGATTAACATTTAGCTGTTTGGGAGTTTTTAAGGCTTTTTTTTCATATGTTTACATGTTAAATGTTTAAATGTTGTATATCTCAGGCTCTGTCAGGAGGTTTGTGAGCTCAGGGACAGTCAACAACAGCATCACATGAGAAGAGGTTAGGGTTAGGGTTAAAATGCATATGATTTTGATTTTGCTCGTTCTGTCTATTCATGAAGTTACCTTGTGTAATTCTGGCTAACCTACAGCCTCTTGGCAAATTCTCCACAGTACCAAAGATTAAAGATTTGTCTCATCAGTGACTGTAAACCTGTGTATCTTTGTGTTTGTGCAGGACTACCCCAGGAACAGACACCCGGGATGGAGCCGAGGATCGGTGGCCTACCATGCAGGTGAGATTTCTCCATTTTTCCAGGGATTAACACAAGGACACAGAGTCGCCAGCCAGTGGGAAAAAAGAGCCAGCTAGGAGGAAAAAATGTGTCCCGTAAAAGCTTAAATTTGGTTTCTTCTGGCACATTTTAATGCCACTATTCCATCATATACACTGACCCTTTAGTTATTGCATATTTCTTCTCCCTTTTTCTTCTGTATTGAAGTACTCCACGCCTATTGGCAGCGATCAGGTTTGATTTAAGAATTCAATATTCGCTTTATTACACACAACAGGAGAAAATGACTCAATCACAGGATAAACAAACATGTAAACCAAGGATGAAATGGATGATGTGGAAAAACAGACGAATACTTATCATCACATTTATTACTGCAGGAAGTTAACAAGTTAAAAGTTAAAGCATTTTAGGGCATCTGACATTAGTTTGCATAACTGGTCAATGGAAAAAACATACAAAAGTGTTCTAGGACATTGAAACTGTAAAATGACGTGAAGTGTGAGACTGAGGTACAGCGGCCTACATTTTCCTCATATGACACGGGCCTGTTTGCAGTGCTTCTTAGAGACGGCTCCGCTGGTAAAAGTGCACTATAAATAAAGATCATTCATTAATTCGCTCCTTGATTAAGCCCATAAACATCTTTTGTGGTGTATATTGAAAAAAATGGAGTTCTTTCAGTGGACTTTTTGAACACTTACTGTGCTATTGTCAAGTTGCTGCCCATCAGTAGAAGTAGCCAGTCTAACGAGGATTTCCCTTGTCTGTGCAATTAATGCCTCCGTGCGTTTTTCCTCGTATTTGTCAAACACCGAAGACGAGTCTGAGCTCTCTACTCGGCAGGATGCTAACCTCTCAGCTGAGGGACCACACACATTCATATCTCTGATGTGGAGGATGGACTGATACAGACAGATAGCCACTTCTCTGTATCATCGTCCTCGTGTTGTTTTGAAGCGGAGGCTAGAGCTCGTAAATGTAGCGAATCATGTTAATCAAAACTGTTTTGTTTTTTTATCAGAATCAAAAATATTAATATAACGAAGTAACCGGCTGGACTTAAATGAGTAATCAGCTGTTTGGACGGCAGCCGGCGGACATGGAAATCTCTGCTTTCTCTGTTTTTCCTCCGCTATCAGTCTGCAGTGCAGCATTTCTCAGTATAAAAGGTTTGTGCATGTGGAATTCCCTTTTGTTTGAATGAAATAAATAAACTGGAGATACTTCCTCAGAAGCATCTATCTGCTACCTTTAGACACAAAAACATCACAGGGCACCGTCTCAGCTGGATGTTGAGGTGCCTTAGCGCAAACAGAGATCAAGGAGGATTGCGGGGAAGATAAAAGGGCAGCAGGCAGATAAAACAGATGGTGACAGCATCAGAATGAGGCGAAGAAGCATATCTCCATCTCCCACTCTCTCTCTCTCCCTCTCTCTTTCTCTGTGGGAGTTCGATCATGTAAATGCCTCTCAAGTGATAGACCACAAAAAACAAGACACAAGAAAGTAGTTTCCTCTAAGTTATCTGTTGTCGTCTTTTACTTCCACACACACACTCACACACACACACACACACACGTACGTTACATCTCGGTGTTCGTGACGACAGGCTCGTGAACGTTTATCTGCACAGGCATCCTGCACACAAAAACCCCCACAGCTCCCATTCCAGGCCTCTGCACCGCTGCGCTATCAGTGCCAAGAGATTAGCTATCAAACGCTGCTACCATGATAGGAGAATAGGTAGGTGGTTGTTATTACAGCTACAGTAGGTCGCCAGCTCTTTATCTAACAATCCACTGTCACAGTCAAGATCTTGTTAGTCCTTATCTGACCAAAGCAGTTAGGAGCTAGCTGGCTTATCGGCGTTATTTTGGTCTGAAGCATCCTATTGTTAATCTTCCTCACAGGGAATTTCAGCTGCTCGTACTCTGAATGACTCACACGCCACTAAAATGTCACATTCTGTCTACTTTTTTTTTTTTTTCCCGGCAGGAAATGTGAATGATTTTTATTTTTAGAGGAAGGTTTATATTCTTTCTTCCAGTTGACCTCCAAATCAGCTATCAAAACACATTTTCTTGTTCACTCCGCACATTCCATTCATGTTTCAAGTTGATGTTTATAGTCCTAAATCCCCCGTATCCCTTCGCAGATTCCATTTATACTTTAGGATACATTCATAATAATAACAGTTGATGCTGTGCGTCCTGCCGGGGTCTGCGGATGATACCTCATCGCTGAGTGACAGACGAGGCCAGTCATTCAGAGGCTCACCGTGCCAGTCCCAGAGGTCTAGCGCTGTGGTCTGCCTGGTTTGGCTGCATCGAGCTGGACACCACAGAAATGTGCACGCCCCAGCACAGCTCCCATTCATCTTATTTGTTAGAGACTAAAATGATGTATGTGGTTTTCCACGCTGTGCATATGAGGTTTGCCTTCCCATGCTTGGGTTAAGGTGCGGGCTCCGATCCAACTACTTATAATCAATAGCCGGGGGCCTCTTCTTCGTATCTCCCCCCACGTTCCTCGATGCATTCGGGATTTTCACCGGACAGCTCCAGAAAACCTCAAGAATTGCACGCAGACGCTCTTTGGCAGGTTGACAAAAACTTAATGTATACACAGTATTATATACACTAGGTAATATAACCACAGCAGAAATTGCTTAAAGAAGGAATGACTTTAGCTGTGTTACATTGGTTTTCCTGTCCGGTGCGAGCCAAGAATGCTGTGAAGAGCTGTTTCTGTGACACGTGGTACCTCTGTTATTAACTTTTATGGTTAGTTTTTGTATTTGACCTCAGTATCTAAAAGGCTAAAAGTCTGCCAGGATATTCTTGGCAGCTCTCGGCTTCGTATAGACTGAAACTCATTGTTATATTTTTATCGCACCCCATGCTGTTCTTTAGTGCACTGTGAGTGTTAGTGATTTTTTTATCTTTATATTTAGCATTAAAGAAATCTGTGGCTGTGCAGTAGTTTTATATTATGCAGCCTAGAGGCAAATGTATAAATCACAAAAATGATTCAGTGCAACATTTCTCCAACATTTTCTTATTGACTCTTTAAATGTACAGCTGATTTCTATTCATGCCATCCTGATTTATGGCGTGTTGTATTGGGCACGTGACCAGTGCTCACCTGGCTCGTGTGTGATGTGTATTATTGACTTGAGGTTGTTATTTTATTCCAGATATATTCCAGTTATATACACAAATGTCTGCCAACCGTACCCCCGCGCCTTTGTATAGCTTGTATAGTATGAGAGCTCCTTGGCCTGCGCTGGTGTTACAATGAGTGTTTGTGTTGGGAACCGGCCCAACGTGGACCTCCATCCTGTGCGTTGGCTTAGGTTGGCTCCGCAAGTTAATGGTCCGTGGGCCCCTGTGGGCCCTATCAGAGGCAACCAGCCATCCAACCAGTGAGTGCTCCTCAGTAAGCCTCATTAACCCTGTCACCCCCTCCAAACCCCCCATCAGTGACTCACACGTGCTATGACTCAACACCCGCATGCTGAAGGGTTGTGCCCTACCGCCATCGCCACCATCCATCCTTCACCACCACGCTAACCTGAGATAATAGGACGCAGTCTAACTTCTGTGGTGGGGCCTAATCTGATCCCAGCTCATGTTCGGCAAAAACAATTATTCAATAGAAACATGTGGTGTAGGCGGATAATATCACTGTCTTACCTAATAGGACAAGAATGGATTTGGAGGATTGTTTAACACCAAGTGTAACACTAAAGCTTTGTTCGTAGCCGTTAGTCCTTATCATTTGGACAGCTGCAGGCTCACACATGGACAGCGGATGGGCTTCCATACACACTACGATCATGGATACGTGCACGCAAATAAGCTCCACACATGCACCCCAGAAACAAGATGGTGACTACACAACAATGTAAAGAGGAGCTTCTTTGAATCTGCCAGTTATTTTCTTGATTAGTCGACAAAGTCATTAATCATTTGACTTATAAAATATCAGAATAAAAACAGTCAAAACCAAAAGATATTCAGTTTGCTTTCATATTAAACAAAGAAAAGCAGAAACTCTTCACAGTGAAGAAGCTGGAACTGACAATTTTGGATGAAAATTATGTCGACTACTAATTTTCTGTTAGACAAGGCAGCTTTATTTATACAACACATTTCAACTCAATGTGCTTTACATAAAACTGTTGATCAACCAACCAATTAACTGACTAGTAGATACAGCTCTAAAAGGAGAATACTGTATATTTTATATCAACAGCTCAACACTTAGTGAGTCACACAGCAGCTGGAAGTTGAATCTATTTTAGATTCTTAATAACGTGCAAACTCACGTTTGAGTGTTTTTGCTCCTGAAATAATATAAATATAAATATATTTTAATTTTCATGTTTAAGAGTCTGTGAAGTTATTTTTCTTTGGGCAGGGAAGCCCAGTCTTTTCCAGACAAATTCTCATGTTACGAGAAATCCTGTTTTCCTGTTCCCAGCTGGTCTCAGTCCTCCGCCAGGTTCCCAGAGCTGCTCAGGAGCCACGGAGCCTGCCCTCTCCTCCTGTGGGCTCCACTCCAAAGCCTGAACACAGCTCCAGTTTCACCTTGTTGTTCCTTCAATAATCAACCTTAGACCTAAGACCTGGTGGAGGTCACATTAGCAAACACTGCCAGCCTCACCAACAGCTGCCTCTGTGCATGCACACCAAACATGACGGTAACCTCACGACAGTAACAAGAAGAGCTGCTTTGTTTGTTGTCTCTGGCTGATCAACAAGAATAAGTACAAAAAAGTTAAAGGAGGACTGGACCAGTGATGGGGAATAGAGTCAATTTTTGGGATGCACGTAGACATCCACAGGGATCAATGCAAACCCTGGTGGACATTGGCAGATGATGAAATTGACATCACATGGGACCCTTCACGGCCACACGGGCGCGGCAACCATGACTGACCATGAATGGCCTTAACAGACAAACTCTCATGTTACGAGAAATCCTGTTTACCTGTTCCCAGCTGGTCTCAGTCCTCCGCCAGGTTCCCAGAGCTGCTCAGGAGCCACGGAGCCTGCCCTCTCCTCCTGTGGGCTCCACTCCAAACCCTGAACGCAGCTCCGGTTTTCACCTTGTTGTTACTCCAATAATCGACCTAAGGAAACCTTGTGCCGTCACATTATCAAACACTTGCCAGTCTCACCAAAACCTGCCTCAGTCTGTGATCTGTGACTTTTGCATTAACACCATCACCGGTGTTTTGCTGCCTCATTGCTTCAGAGCCAAACTCTGGTCAACACTTCTCTGCTAATTTTAGACTCTCCAACTCTTCCAACACAAATTTTAACATTTTCCGCCACAACCTTGCTCCAAATTGAGCCTGCTTCCTGAATATTGATTTCCAGCCTTTTCAGCACCAAAGCACGCCTGAGAAAAGTAACTTGAGTAAGAACCGGTTGTTTGCTCAAAAAGTAGCTTTTACAGCTGCCAGCCGAATGAATTCTACTGTAGCTTAAAGGCTATTTTAAGACCACTATGGAAACAGGTTATTTTAACTTTTTGTGTTTTTATTCTGTGTCATGTTTCAGTTTTTATGCATAACACGTGTTTTATGTATCATCCACAGTTTGTGTTTCATGTTGGTTTGAATCTGAACTTTGTTAGTTTTATTCGTGAATATGTGGAAAACAGTTTTACATGCACATTATTTCTTTTAGAGCTACAACTAATTATTATTTTCCCTATTTAGGCAGCAATTTTTTTTTAAGAGATTAAAGTTTTACTTCCTATAAAATGCCAAGATCTAGAAATAGTGGATATATCATCACAGTCCAAAACACAAAGATATTCACTTTGCACTTAAATGTAACAGCACTTACATTTTGCAAAAGCTGCTAACAATAAGTACTTTTTTTTTTTTTTTTTGGTTAATGAATGACTGAAACAAACAATAGACTAACCGTAACAGCCCTAATCTCATTATTTAATATACAGGACACTCAAGAATCAAACAATAGTAAATACAGACCTGCACTGCACAAAAAACCTTGAGTAAAAGTGAGAGCAACAATAGTGTAATTAAAGGATGATTAAAGGCTTATGCCGTGAATTTTGTCATAAAGTGTTTTAAAGTTGCTGAATTTTTAAAAATAAATATAATCTGAATAAAACATCCCAATGAACTGGAACTCGCAAGAATATGAAAATTCCTCCAGCTGTTTTTAGCGAACATCCTTCCAGCTCTTTGACGCTCCGCCAGCGTTCTCCCACCGTTCCCCAGTCGGACTGGCCTCTATCCTTTTAGGCCCCAAAAACCTTCCACATCCCAGCTCACCTCCAGTGCCAGCCCTTGTCACTCTCCAAAGCCCTTGCTCTGCTATTTTTAGCCGCGCTGCTGCCTGTGCCGGCGTGGCTTCACTGTTTGCCTAGTGTGTGGTGTTGTGACAAGGGCCCGCATGGGAGCCGTAATGATACAGTGTCTCCGTCTCCCTCCCGGTGCTCAGATAGAGATTGTTTAAACAGTATCCTGAGCCGGGGACGGGTCCCATGACAACTCCATAAATATTTACCAGCAGCAGCCACGCCGCTTCGCTTGAGGAGAGCTCGTCTGCAGGCTACCTCTGCAATGTTTTTCTTTTGCTCTTTTTTTTTTTTTTTTTTTTTTTTTCCATTGTTGTCTCTCGCAACTGGTAGTATGTGTTGTTTTGATGATTTCCTTTGGATGTTGATGTGTTTTTTTTTTTTCTTGGAAGATAGGTGTTTTTACTAGTGCTGCTTTGCCTTTACATAACATCTGGAATGTGTGGATGTCCTGATGTTTGCTCTGTACACACATATTTCAGGTTGTGGTAAACACATGATAAAGTGAAGTAGGCCACATCAAGTAGAAAAGAAGAATGACCTCGCACATAAACAGACGACTCTAATGAACAACACAATTAAAAGTTTCCTCCTTTCTCCTCTTCTTCTTCTCCGACAGATGACGGCAAGATCTTTCACGGCAGCGGGGTCGGAGATGCGTTTGGTCCTCGCTGCTTCAAAGGTGACATCATGGGCTGCGGCATCATGTTCCCACGAGACTACATCTTGGACGGAGAAGGTGCGGGCAGAGGGTTCAAGGTGGTACAATTACACCATCACTCATTTAAGTGGTTGGCGTGCCCCGTGGGAGGTTTCGCTCTTAAACCTACTTATCGGTGGTTTTAGCATAAGGCGGTTTCGGCAACATTCGGTCTTAATAGAGTCCATTGTGTTGCGTGTGGGAGAGAGAAACTGGATGTGAATCAACGTCCACCCCCCCTGCATGGAAAACCCCTTTTATACATGAGAGACAAATTAAGGATTTCCTGCTCTCAGGTGGTTTCAGTGCATCTGCATCACGTCATGAAACCTTTGATAACTACCATGAAGTTCTTTTGAATTGGAAATCATCCTAATTATTCAAATTCAGACACTGCACACGAGACGGCACAGATTAAACTTAACATCTCGAGCTGTTTGGTGTTACCTGGCCTGGTGTTTTACCTGTGAGTGACTCCTTTCTTTAAACACACCCTTTTGTCGTCCTCAGGTGAAATGGACGACTGGGATCGGCTGGAGGTCCGTTCGGGTCAGGCAGCCGTCCAGAATGTCGTGTACTTCAACGACGAGGAGGAGGAGGAGGAGGAAGAGGAAGATGGGGACGAGGTAGAGCAAGGAGAAGAAGGCAGGAAGGTCATGGTGAGGAACACTCATGAACACGACGAAGCTGTGCTAAACAGTGATACACACACACATGTTATACAGTAATTAGCATTTTGTGGTTCAGACAGGAAGTTTGGTTCCTTGCATGACAAACGGAGGCAGTTAAAGGCGTCTGTCGGCCTTTTTTGGCACCTGAGCAAACTTCTATTAAATGAAAGCAATGATTGAAGCAGTGCCTGAAACAAATGTCCTCGAATAAACTAAATAAAGACTCTACGTCCCTCCGAAATATGACATTATACCCCTCATGGAATATTCACTCAAACAAGCTATAATTGCTATTTTAGAGTGTACACAGAAAGAAATCAACAGTGTGTGTATATATTCATTAATTGATGGTTAATAGGTTGAAAACACTGCAGGAGAGTTGTGTGATTTAAACTAGAGCCCCACCAATATATTAGTTATGTAATATTATCAGCCAATATTTGCCTATTTCTGATATATGGGTATGGATGCATGTTGTCCGATATGCACTGATTTTATGTAAGGCAGCATTATCTGATCCTTTTCCTTAATTCAACTTTATAGTTATTTATAATGATTAAATCCTCAGTGAGGCTTACTGCTTCATTTCAGTGTTTATAGTTAAACTGTAAAATATCATGGAACCAAGTGTTTATGAAAGAAATGTGTGGTTATGTAAATATTGGAATTACCTAACCCTATATATAAGATTATTGGCCGATACAGAATTTTTTTTACTCCCCAGTTTCTGTATTGGCCCCAAAAGTCCAGTATCGGTCGGGCTGTAATTTAAACAGCTGCCTGCTCAGATTACGCTCAATAAACGGGACAGAAACAGACACAGACTGTAAAAACACTCAGTGAGTCTGTGAGACTGTTTCAGATTCAGTGTGGATACGTATATAAATATAAATATATAAAAGAAAACACTTCATATATAAATTGATGACAGACCGTCATGTCCTCACTCAGACAGCTGCTCTGACCACTTCCACCTGTCCTGTGCATCAGCTCCAATGCTTCCTCCTGATTGGCTGGAATAATGTTGTGTAGCTCGGACACGGACAGCTAACAGGTTGCGAGGAGTCCTAATAATAACCCTTCTCCAGAATCACTGACTCTACCTTTTTAATGCAAAACCTGAAAATATTAGATTAATCATCTTAAATCATTAATATGACACGAATAAAAGTTTAACTGGAGAATGCAACTCCTAAAAAAAACTGACGTGATGTGATGGATCACTCGCTCATAGTTGTGGGACCTACAAAAAAAAAAAGGAAACTAAGTAAACCAGACAACAGCCGAGTTTAATTTTGGGTCTGTCATCAAACCAATCACAGAATTAAACCTTAATTAGCAACAGCTGGTACGACCTGCCGCCGCCAATGTTTGTCATTTAACTGCTGAAAGCGACCGTCAGCCCGACTAAGAATGAGAAGCTCGCTGGTTATTTTGTGCTTCCTTCCAACGGAGGAAGAGAGAGAGTCTGTCGAAATGATTTTATTAGAAGCTAAATACTGGACGAAACAGAGCAGAGTAATGAAAGGATGAGAGCAGATCTTTTAAAATATGCCCGATACGATCCTTTGAACCAGCCGTGTCCATATGCATAGAGTGGTACTGTGTTTATACTGTAAAGAAAGTAAGAGCCTTCACAGTTCAATATTAACCTCTCAGCCATTCTTATGTCTCCTTTATTTGTGTTAACAGCCTAAATATCCAAAGTACAACACTGCTGGTCAGTTTCTTGTATTTTAAATGTGGTTTTTGAGGCTTTCTTTGGCACCTCTTTGTCTTCACAGCAGCATTAAAACGTTTATTTATTTATTTTACTCACTAGGACAGAAAACCTCAGCTTGCAGCTTGCATCACAGTCATTATTTTCCTATTCTGGTGTAACTGGGCTCCTTGGGGGAGGGGGAGGAGTGGGGTGGGGGGGGTCACCGTCGCTCCGTGACCTTTATACTACAATCCGTGCTCACATCCCCTTGTTTCACCACACCTTCCTTATAATCCACATCCTGAAAAGTCACTCTTCAGATTCAAATCATGCAACATGCTCCGTCCGTGCTCTCCGACTCTGTTGTTTGTTAGTTATTGTTTTAATTACCGTGGTTTTCCGTTGGGGGAGATTTCGGGGAGGTGAAGTGCATGCGGTACTGAAACCCGAGTGGGTGAGAATGGAATCAGCCCGAGCTATAATCCGGGGATTTGTCAATATTTGTTCAGCAGGACACATTACCCTCAATGCACTGCTCCTTGACATTACAGAGGTCTCTGTGGGCACGGCTGCACGTGTGTGCTGGGTGTCGAGGGTGGGGTACTCAGGCAAGCATATGTGTGTGTGTGTGTGTGTGCGTACTTGTGTAACGAGGTTGTACCACAGAGAGCTCCGGCACACACTGTACCGCCACACTGCCAATGTTGTGTTCAGACTAACGAAGCCTGTTGCAGTTTCACTCACCCTTCATCTGTAATTCAATAGCGGTTAAGCCTTTTCTTTTTAGAGTGGGTGGTACGGTAAATGTTTGATCTGTGACTCAGCCTGATTTATCGAAGACATACACTCCACAGTACTTCACTTGTTGTTTTAGTGTGTAGGTATTTGCTCTCCGACTTGGAAAGAAGCCCTCGGTATTAGCTTTGAAAAGCTTGTTGGTGTTCTTTTGAGAGCAGCTAGATAATGTTTGATCACTCGCTGATTTAGCAGAGACATGTACTGTAAACATTGACTCTTTTTTTTTTTCCTCCCCCACTTCACGAAGACAGACATTACACTGTCAACTATTTGTTTAATGATATTTCCTAACGGCACTTAATTCCTGTTTACAACTGGCACACCGAGAGCTCTCAAATGAGGTTTTTATTAGTATCAGTGATTAAGAGAGGGATTTACTTTAACAGCAAATTGTTCCACAGCTCCGTCAAGTGGATTTATCATCATGTATCTACTGCTTTAACTCACTGTCGCCCCCCTGTGGTGCTGCAGGTGTTCTTCACCAGGAACGGGAAGCTAATGGGCCGCAGGGAGATGGCGGTACCACCAGGGGGCCTCTACCCGACCGTGGGGATGCTAAGCAGCGGGGAGAAGGTCAAAGTGGATTTGCATCCACTCAGCGGATGAGCCGAGAGCCTGAACCCTGGACCTGGACTTGTGACGCCCTGCAAAACAGCTGGCTGCACTGTAGAGCTCACCCCACGGTAGCCTAGCATGCTGCTATAACAGCCCCCCACTGGCCAGAACTACACACACACACACACACACACACACACACACACTGACACGCCAAGTTCAGCTGCGGTCCCCATAATGCACGACGCTGTCACCTTCCTCAACACTGCCCCCCCACCCCCCACCCCCCCCAGCTTTGTTTTTAATTTATAAGACTTTGTACATGTTCACCGTCATCGCAGCAACACGCAACCAGGTTGTCGTCCTCTGGTTGCTCGGTAGCAGAGAGAGGTTACAGCGTGCAAGGTGCAGGCGCAGAACAGCTGAACCTTTTAGAAGCTAAATAAATACATAGAAACTCCTCGGAGACGTTTAACTGTTTAATTCTATGCAATCTGTACAGCTATCTTCCAACCTCCTCATATCATATATATATATATATATATATTGTTTTCTTTTCTCAGCTGTGTAACGCATGCAGTGTGTCTCTGAAACACTGAGCTGTTAAATCCCTCTCATGAGGTCTGGCACACTTAGTTTATTTCATTTGTCACGACCCCAAGCAAAGCAGAGCGAGGCCAACAGTTGTGCCGAGTCAGAGCTCGTTGGCAGTTTATGTTTCAGGGAATAGACCCTCTCTCTCTCTCTCTCTCTCTCTCTCTCTCTCTCTCTCTCTCTCCCTCTCTCCCTCTCTCTCTCTCTCTCTTTCTCACTCTCTCTTACCCCCGCTCTCTCTCCCCTTCCCTCTCCTTGTCCTCTCTCTCTCTCTCTCTCTCTCCCCTTCCCTCTCCCTCTCTCTCTCTTTCTCACTCTCTCTTACCCCCCCTCTCTCTCTCCCCTTCCCTCTCCTTGTCCTCTCTCTCTGTCTCTCTCTCTCTCCCTCCCTCTCTCTCCTCCCTCTCTCCTTGTCCTCTGTCTCTCTCTCTCTGGGAGAGGCTGCCCTCCTGTGAGCGATCAGGGACTTGCCGCTGCTGCCGCCCCTCCTCACTCTGCTCTCCCGGAGCCGGCTGGAAGCGAACAGTGGATTTTATTTCGACACATTTTTGAGAAACACATCAGTGATGATTGTAAAGGATTTCTTGGTAATCTCAACCAAAACAGAAGATGTTTTTCTTTTTTCTCCCCCCCCCTCTCCTCTCCTCCCCATCCCCTCGAGCAGCATCAGATCTCACGTTTTCCTGGAAGAGTGAGAAAAGAATAGATTTTTGTTTTGTAGTTTTTCGTGTTGGAGCCTGATTACTAAATGAAAACATGTCAGGTATATTTTCTACGAGGTAATCTGGTGAATACACATTTAAATTTCTTAGTCTACGTCAAAAAAAAAAAGTTCAGGGAATGTATCCTTTTGTTTTTTTTCTTCTGTTTTCTGTTTTGTACTCGGCACTTTGAGACCACGAGGGAGGCTGCGAGAGGAGGAGACGCGGAGGGAAGAAATGCTTACAGCAAGTGGACAAAATAACAGAAACGCCTCCCGATATATATATATATATATAACGCAGTCCGATGCAATGCTACACCAACACCAGCCATAAAAAAAATAAAAAATAACCATAAATCAATTAAATTATATAACTTTATAAACCTCACACAGAAGAAGTTGCAGGGCTCTTGCATCGCTCCACATCGTGTTATACTGTATTGTAACGTTTTAGAGGTTTTACTCACTGTGCATGTTTACCCTCAATATGAAGGACTAGTTCCTCTCTGCTTTTTCTTTTCCCGCCTTTTTAAGTATACAAGTAGATTTTTTTTTTTTTTTTTTTTCAAGCAAGTGAATGAAAAAAAAATCAGCTCGATTTAATGACTTTTATAGTCAGAAGGAAACTTCCTGCCTGTGATGTGACGTAGAATTAACTGCTGGATTTTTTTTTTAAGATAAAGACAATAATGTTTGTTTGCTGGTTTTATGTTTGTGTGTTTGTGTGTTTTACACCGGCACTTTAATGGTGTGTGTGGTGTGTCTGCACATGGGTCTGTATCATGAAGCGAGATGAGCGGGTTAGCGGGTTAGCTGGTTAGCCGGTTAGCTTTAAAGTTTAAAGGATAGGTTCGCACATTTTAAGTCAGTCTTAAAACAACAGTCAGGTGTCAAAAATGAACATCAGAAGATATTTAGCTTTGCTGTAATCATCAATCCTGTTTATAATGTTTATACTGATCATTAAAGATAGAAATCAAATGTATTTATAATGTAGGTGGGTTCTGGTTCTGAGCATGAGCGTATTAAAAGTTCGCTAGTCAGAGAAAGTGATTAATTTTCCACAGTTTTTTTCCCCAAATTCTTTCCTTTTTTTTGGCGGGTTGAGCTCATAATGCTAACCTGAGTTATCATGCGAGGCAGCTGGATTCGCAATATCACGACATCTCGCTAGAATCCATCTAATCAGGCTCCGAGTCTGAACTCGGGTTGAACGACTTTGGAAAAAACATGTAATTGCGATATGATTTACGATGTTAGAGCTAGACCGATATATTGATCAGCTGATATTGGCCTATATCACATATATCAGTATTGGCTTGTATGTTGTCCGATATGTACCGCTTTTTAATTATATAGGCAGCGTTTTATGTATATTTGAGCTTAATTCAAGTTTAATATATACTGTACGTACATATGTGTTTTTTTAATGTTTTATTATTTACAGGAATTTACTGGATAATTATGAACTTCCCAGTGATCCCACCACTGAAGTTATTTTAACATTAAAGTTTTTATAGTTAAACTGTAAAATATCACAGCCTCCATAACATATCTGTGTAAAGTCTGTATATATATCTTTACTGTATATTCTACATATATTTATGATTTTCGATTGCGATTTTTGAATTTCGATTCATTCTCCTGCGTTAATTGATCAGCTGCCTCACACGATGACATAGACAGTGATGAACAGACGGATTCAATCACCTGACAAGTATTTTTTTAAAGCTCCTCGCCTTTTTCAAAAACAGTCTCCAAGGACGACTTTATCTCGCCCATCAGGTTAGAGGTGGAAGAGTTATAACAAAAAGAGGGAATTTGGCACTAATAAGATTTTAATTTCGAAAGGTTTCTACTTGATTTGACTCATTTGGACAAATGAAGCTTCGTAGTAGCTTCACAAAAAAGTGTTTGAGTAGATTTTGTGTCACTTACATTGAATTTAGTGGTGAGTTCAAAGACAGCAAGAAAAAAGAGTTTCAATGTTCATTTGTTCACCTGAATATTGTTTTAAGACCTGTCCTTTTTAACTCAGGTTTTCTGGCACAGTTTTACAAAGCTGGCTCACTTTAATTAAGGTCGATCACCATGGTAACCTGAGCTGATTTGAAGATCTAAACCCCGTCCTGACCAATCACATCACTGTAAAAATATAGACGTTGTTCCTACAGGATCCTGTCATGGACAAAAAGTACAAAAAGAGTTTACAGTAGTTCAAATAGATTTGAATGTATTGATCATCATTGATTATATATTAGTTATTTATGAATTAACTGTTTCGTCTATAAAATATTAAAAAAAAGTGTGAAAAAAGTGAGAAACTGGAATTTTTAATGTGTTTTATTGATTATTATAAATCAATAGTCAGGATAGTTGAATGTTAAATGATCTCTTTCTTTTATAGTCAGAAGAATTGATGCTGAAAGTAACTATAAAATCTATAAAATTGAACTTTTTCACAGCTGGATGAGAAAACCCGGAGTTATCTGAGCTCATTGATAACTGGTGACATGATATTTATTATTGATTGATCCATTGATCGCTCAGTATGGGGCTCAGTATGGGGCTCAGTATGGGGCTCAGTATGGGGCTCAGTATGGGGCTCAGTATGGGGCTCAGTATGGGGCTCAGATCGCTCGGCAGCAAACCCAGAGCCAGACCCTCGCTTCATGATGCAGAGTGAAACCAGTCTGTGTGTCTGAATGGGAGAACTGGAGTTAGTCGAGTGTTTCTGTGGAAGCTGGTTTCCACAGAAATGATTCTGATCAATGATGTTTTGTTTTTTTTTTGATTAAAGGGAATTATATCAACATGATTATACTGTATCTGCTAAATTATACTTAACCGACATCTTTAATCAAATCAGTTTAATCTGCATCGTCCAGATGTTTGATCAACATCTGGACGTCACATCAGTATTTTTGTCCATCAGCAGCGTAGCGTCATGGTAACGCTTTATTTTACTGGTTCTGTCATTTTATCTTCATTTACTGGAAGTTTTCATTTTTAAATAACAGGAAGTGAAATTTAGTGATTTTGGTTCATTTTTAGGCCATTTTACAGAGAAGGAGATTCAATTAAGTTCAGATTATTAAAAAAAAACTGAAGAAATGGTTTCAGTTGGTTTAGTTAATTAACCTTCGTGTCGTCCTCCCGGGTCAAATTGACCCCGTCTGTTTTGACTGTTCCTTCTTTCCTTCCTTCCTTCCTTCCTTCCTTCCTTCCTTCCTTCCTTCCTTCCTTCCTTCCTTCCTTCCTTCCTTCCTCCCTCCTTCCTTTTTCTTTATTTTTTCCTTCGTTCTTCCCCTCCTTCCCTCTTTCTTTGCTCCCTCTACCTTCCTTCCTTCCTTCCTTCCTTCCTTCCTCATTCCTCCTTACTCCTTTCCTTCCTTCCTTCCTCCCTTCCTACCATCCCTGCTTACTCCTTTCCTTCCTTCCTTCCTTCCTTCCTTCCTTCCATCCCACCTTACTCCCTCCCTCCCTTCCTTCCTTCCTTCCTTCCTTCCTTCCTTCCTTCCTTCCTTCCTTCCTCCCTTCCTTCCTCCCTTCCTTCCTCCCTTCCTTCCTCCCTTGACCTGAGGACAACAGGAGGGTTAAAGTCTGGGCTCATGTTTAGTTTGTTAGACTCTTAAATGACAGAAACTACTTTGTGTAGTTTTGTGTGCATCAAACTGAATATCAGTATTATTAGGTTTTATATTTCCTGTATACGACCAAACTCTTATTAACTGTTACTCTGCAGCTACTTTAAGGAAATTATTAAATAAACCCGATAAGCGGATGTATCAATGACACACAAAACTACACACTGGGGGGAAAAGTGTTAAAATTTATTAATTTATTTATTTTTGGTCATAATTTGTATGAAATTAACTTCATCATCTGTTAAATGTGCTACAAATGAACCAAAATGACCAAATTGCATCTTCTTGTCTGTAAAATGTGCAAAAAAAATCCCAAAAGAACAGTTAACCTTCCTGTCGTCCTCCTGGGTTCTTCCCTCCCTCCTTTCCTTCCTTCCTCCCTTCCATCCTCCTTTCCTTCCTCCCTCCCTCCCCGCTTTCCTTCCTTCGTCCTTCCTTCCTTCCTTCCTCCCTTCCTTCCTCCCTCCCTCCTTTCCTTCCTTCTTCCTCCTTTCCTCCCTCCTTTCCTTCCTTCTTCCTCCCTTCTTCCTCCCTCCCTTTCCTTCCTCCCTCCCTCCCTTCTATCCTTCCTTCTTCCTCCCTCCCTTTCCTTCCTCCATCCTTTCCTTCCTTCCTCCCTTCTTCTTCCCTTCCTTCCTTGACTAAATTCCTAAATGAACAGTTAAACACCTGCAACCTTTCCAGGAACTTCCTTTATAATGATAATAATAATAAAGTAAAGCGTTACCTAGGTTACCGTCTGTATCTTCCTGTTAAAGATGCACTCAGCAGGTTTCTGTATTGGTTTTTTTTTTGCATGTAGATGAAACTGCGTCATTCACACACTTGAACAGTAATGCAAGAAATATAAAATAATGTAAAATGACTACACAGGGTTAACTAATAAATCACATATCTGCTGGAGGTTGAATGTTTGTTGTTTAGCTGTTGTTGTTTGTTTTCGAGGACTCATGTAAAAAAAAAAAAGTTAATTAAAAAAGAGACTTAAAGATCAGGTTATATGTAAAGACGTATGCTAGACAGTGCAAAGATATGAATGAGACAACGATGCGGCCGTTTGAGGCACGTCTAAGTTCAGGGTTATTATTAAAGTCACTTATTTAAACGTTTACTCAGAATCTCAGTTTACACACAAGAAGAAAAAAAAAAGTTTCACGGTTTCAACCAAATTCGAGTTAATCTGGTAAAAAGTTTTATAGCGTCTCCAACTTTACTCACCGAGGACTCCTGTAATAATTCTTTGCCTTGTTGACTTGCACTATAATGGCCTTGTTCAGTATGTGTGTGATTCAATAAATGTTTCAGTAATGTAAAAAAAAAGAAAAGAAGGAAGTTGTGTATTTATTGTTTCATTCATTTTAATCCCTGCAGACCTCAGATATATATCTCACTGGTGCTTTATCCTGTTATTTCATTTTTTTCAGTATCTAATCAATCTGTTAGTTCCCGATGACTTCAATTAAACTTTATTTATGTAGCTTTCATTCAGGCTAGTGTAGTTTAAACTGCTTTACAGCTAGTTGATTATCAAGCTGATGATAAGACAAGAACAAGTGATTAAAAATGAACAAATTAAAAGAGAAATTGAGACCAATGCACACAAGAGAGAATAAGAATGATAAAAATGGTTTGAAAATTTAAATAAAACAAGTAAAATCTAAATAATTAGGTATAATTAAATAAGTAAGATAAGAGAGAATAAGAGAAAATGTTAATTTAAAGTTAGAGTTTAAAAAAAAACTAGGTTAAAATTATCGATTAAAAAGATAAAAGAAAAGTAAAATGAAATAAAATAGATGAAGTTGAATCAAAGCTGGACTAAAAGGAGGTTTTAAAAAGACTAAAATACAAAAGAAATCGATAAGATAAAACTAATAATAACATAGTGTAAAATAAACTAGAAAAAAAAATTGTTTTCTGTATTAATTTGTGCTTTAAAGTAAAACACACTATTAAACTCCTGACTGTTGCTTGAAGACAAACCTTTTAACACAAACTAGCTGAAGCCTCATAACAGGAAATGAAGCTTTCTGAAACACTAAATCAATATGAAGCAATCAGACTGACAATGGTTCACAGTTATAAAGCATTTAATACACTTAAAAGACAATATCTGGAATTACACTTAAATATGACAGATTGTAATTATATTATAAATGGTTTTATTTCTTCTTCTATCATTATTCTGTTCATTAAAGTCTGATTTATTAAAACTGATCACTTTCAAACAGTCTACAGCTTTGATTTTAAATACTTAAGCAGATTAACCCTTTACATCCTGTTCATATTCTGACTCATAATTCATTAATAAATATTTGATCTTATGGAAAAGAAAACATTCATAATCACTATTTTATGGTCCAGCTTTAATGTCTACTTTAAATTTCTGATTTTTTTTTTCACTGTGCATCACAAACATCGACCTCACGGTGGCGCCAGATTAAGAAAGTCAGAAGTTCAGTTTGATTCATCCTCTGAGCACCAAAGTTACAGCAGTTCATTCAGAGTAGTTCAGATACTTCAGTCTGGATTAACCCTCCTGTTGTCCTCCAGTCAAGGAAGGAAGTTAGGAGGGAGGAAGAAGGTAGGTAGGAAGGAGGGAGGAGGGAAGGGAGGAGGGAGGGAAGGAGGAGGGAAGGGAGGAGGAAGGACAGATGCAAGGAAGGAAAGAAGGAAGGAGGGAAGGAAGGAAGGACAAGGAAGGACAGAAGGAAGGGAGGAAGGAAAGGAAAGAAGGAAGGAGGGAAGGACAGAAGGAAGGGAGGAAGGAGGGAAGGAAAAAAGGACAGAAGGAAGGAAGGAAGGAAGGAAGGAAGGAAGGAAGGAACAGTCAAAACAGATGGGGTCAATTTGACCCGGGAGGACGAGTGTGGAACCAGCTGATGGACAGTCAGGCTGCTAACATCAGACGAGCATCACTAAAGAGAATAAAAGCATTTCTGATGAGTAGCTGTCAGGTTTTATGAAGAAGGTTTATACAGTGTAACAAAAAGCTTCATGGCTGCTATTAACATACTAATGTTTTACTCAGTGTTGAGGAGTAACTAAACAAAATAAATGTAACTAATACAATTACTAAGAAGTGTGTCATTAAATTACAGTTACTTATGAAAATGTTGATTATAAAGGAGGTTACATCATGACCTGAACCTCTGATGGACTCGGACCTCACTTTAAATAAGATAAAGAAATAAGGAAATGTCATCCACTCATGCTGATACACATTCAGACTGTTTATCACTAATATATGTTTCATTTTATTTAATGTCATAGGTTTTATTGAATGTCCTGTGTTTTTAATGTTTGCACCACAGAGTAGTTGTCAGGTTTTTGTGCCTAAATTTGGTAATCACCTTTTATGAAGAATATATTTTATGCAGTGTAACAAAAAGCTTCATGAATTGTTATTAACATGTTTTACTCAGTGTTGAGGAGTAACTAGTTACATGTAAATAATACTAAATGTCATTAAATTACAGTTACTTATGAAAATGTTGATTATAAAGGAGGTTACATCATGAACTGAACCTCTGACAGACTCGGACCTCACTTTAAATAAGATAAAGAAATAAGTAAATGTCATCCACTCATGCTGATACACATTCACACTGTGTTTTATCAGTAATATGTTTTATTTTATTGTCCTGTGTTTGTTATATTTGCACCACAGAGTAGCAATTCTAAATTTTATTGTATGCATATAGAGGGACAATAAAGGCAATTATCTACCTATCTATCTATCTATCTATCTATCTATCTATCTATCTAACTATCTAACTATCTATCTAACTTATAAACCCTTTAAAGAGTGACATATTAGAAATAAGGACAATGTCATCCACTCATGAAGTCTGAACAGTCAGGCTGCTAGCATCAGACGAGCATCGCTAAAAGAATAAAAGCATTTCTGATGAGTAGCTGTCAGGTTGTTGTACCTAAATTTGGTAATGACCTTTTATGAAGAATATATTTTATACAGTTTAACAATATAAATAATACTAAATGTGTCATTAAATTACAGTTGGTTATGAAAAATGTTGTTGATTACAAAGGTTACATCATGAACTGAACCTCTGACAGTCATCCACTCATGCTGATACACATTCACACTTTCATGCGTTTTTTTAAAATCACTACTCTATATTTTATTTAATGTCATGTGTTTTATTCAATGTCCTGTGTTTTGATGTTTTTTTATATTTGCACCACAGAGTAGCAATTCTAATGTTATTGTATGCATAGAGTGACAAAGACAATTATCTTTATCTATCTCTCTATCCATCTATCCATCCATCCAATAAACCCTTTAAAGAGTGACATATTAGAGAGCAGTACTCAATGGTCGCTTTCAACCACTGAAAACTGACACCTGTTGGATGATGTGCTGTAGAAGTTTGAACCATAGAGTTTGAACAGACGTTCATGGTATTCAGAGGATGAATCTCACAGAGCTGCAACAGTCGATCAGCAGATAAATAACGGACAACTATTCAGATCATTTAATAATTGATAAGTAATAGTAATAGTAGTAATAGTAATTTCTTAAGTAACTGTTCCATATTTGCTTGTTGCAGCTTCTGTGCTTTACTTTTTTTTTTTTAAAAAGTCTCATTTTCTAAACTAATTTCTGAAACGTTATAAACAAAACACTTAATCAAGAAGAGAAAACAACACTTGGCAGATTGATTGATGATAGAAAATAGTTTCATCCCTTCTTCCCGACTGTGGTGATCCTCTGACGCCACCATGAGGGCGACAGTTGTGGGTTTCTTTATAACCGAACACAATCAAGAGGGAGCCTTTAAAGATGAATAATGTTTACAGGCTTTTAACTGAACAACTATTTGATGAGTTTCCATCAAGTCTGGCTCGTCAGTAATCACTTTAATCCTTCTCCTCCCGACGACGACGCCAGCCTGAGGTTCATTTAATTTGTCCAGCACTTTGATTTTTGACCAAATTCTCCAAAAAAAAAATCTAACGACGTTCCCATCAAGCCTCAGCCGCGTGTAATTAGCAAACACGCAGTTTACAGTAAAATAGAGCCGCACTGATCAGCACGGCTCTTTAAAAGATGCTTTCTGACTATAAAACAAACATGTCGTCTCCATGTTGGACACATTATAACATTTACTCAGACCAGCCAAGGGTCTCCCATGATGCACTGAGCTCCTCTCCTCCTCCTCCCCCCCTCTCTCTATCCATCCATCTATATCCATTAACATTCATGTACTATTAATGCATTCAATAAGCTAAACTTCTTCCCCAGAGTTGTCTGTGCTTTCTGGTCTCACAGGTAATCTGGGCCTGTAGACGTCCGGATGACAGATTCCAGTCCCGGACCCTCTAGCTTCATTGTTGATTTTCATTGTGCTTCTCTCTCCTCTCCTTCCTCTCTCTCCTCTGTCCTCACCTTCCTCTTCCTCCCTCTCTCCTCTCTCTCCTCTCTCCTCTCCTTCCTCTCTCTCCTCTCCCCCTCCTCTCCCCTTCCTCTCCCCCTCTCCCCTTCCTCTCCCCCTCTCCCCTTCCCCCCTTCCTCTCCCTTTCTCCCCTTCTCCCCTTCCTCTCCTCTCTCCCCTTCCTCTCCCCCCTTCCTCTCTCCCCTTCCTCTTCTCTCCTTCCTCTCCCCTTCCTCTCTCCCCTTCCTCTTCTCTCCTTCCTCTCCCCTTCCTCATCTCTCCTTCCTCTCCTCTTCCTCATCTCTCCTTCCTCTCCCCTTCCTCATCTCTCCTTCCTCTCCCCTTCCTCATCTCTCCTTCCTCTCCTCTTCCTCATCTCTCCTTCCTCTCCTTCCCCTCTCCTCTCTACCCCAACCGGTCGAGGCAGATGTTCTCCCACTCTGAGTCTGGTTCTGAGGTTACTTCCTGTTAAAAGGGAGTTTTTTCTTGCCTTGTTGCTCATGTGGGAATGTTGGGTCTCTTTAAAGTTAAAACCTGAAGAGTTCGGTTTAGAACCTGCTCTATGTGTAAAGTGCCTTAAGATAACTGTTGTGATTTGGCGCTATACAAATAAAGATTGAATGAGCCAAGATTGTATATAACAATTTATTTAAACAGTAGCAATCTAAAAGATATTTGGTCCCCTGGTTTTTAAAAACAACAGTACAACATTATTCAGATCACTGTAACAAAACGGAAATAAAAAGGAACATGAATGGGTGTTTTTTTTTTCCAGTTTAACTCGTACATACAGGATGGCGACTGAGAAATAAAGTGACAGATGTATTTTCTACTCAAAGTGTGTCAAACTAACTAAAACCCATTATTATTATTATTATTATTATTATCAAATCTTTTAAATGTTGACAGATGGAAGTGCTGTGCTCTCTTATTAAACTTTATAAAGAGGCAAATTTAGTGGTAAGAATCCATATATATCCAACTATTACAGAACAGTAGTTTAAATCTTTTTTTTGGTCCTTCTGTCGGATGAGGAGGCATCGAATGAAAAATACAAAATTACAAAAGTCATGTCCACAAAAATAAAAGATTCTATGTGTCATAACCTTTGGACATCTCCGTCTAAAAATATTAATTACAAGGGGAATTGTTTTAAATATTGTTCATTTTCTATTTAAAAAAAAAAGAAAAATGTCAGAGCGACATGTTTTCCCAACAGTCTCGTTAAAAACTATGTTGCTGAAATGGCTTTAAATGTTTCAAACTGTTGGAAGAGGCACGAATCAAGAGCTCAGTAGAGTTCACACTAGACACTGCAGCGACTCTCTTTTAGGAAGAGAAGAAGAAAACATCTATAAAAAAAAACAAAAAAAGAAGGAGGAGAAGAAGAAGAAGAAGAAATGTTCGTGGCTGTTTATCTTGTTGGTGAGCAGATTATTCAGTTTATACATCCTCATCCTCCTCCTCCTCCTCTTCATCCTCGTAGTATCGGTTCCGTTTGATCAGCTCCTCCACCGTCAGCGCCTGCTGCTCCTTATCGTCCACCTCCTCGCTGTCCCAGAAGCCGACGTCCTGCGAGGACCGGCTGGCCTCCGCCTCCCCCTCAGGAGATGAGACGGTCTCTGTCGTCTCCTGGCGTTTCAGAGGTGGCATCTCTTCCTCCAGCACACCTCCGTCCTCTTCTTCCTCCATCTGCTCCTCCTCCTCTTCTACTTCCTCTTCCTGTCCAGGTTGTTCAAGCTCCTCCTCTCTGTTGACGGGAAGTTCTGGCATGTCTTCACTCTTCATCTCTCCTTCCTGCTCCTCCTCTCCTGAGCTGGTGTGTACGTCCACGCAGCTGTCCTCGGTGGGCGTCTGGCTGTCTGACGTCTGGCCGCCGTGCTGCAGCTCCATGCTGGAGGGTTCGGGGCTCGCCTCACGCTCCTCCGCAGCGGGAGCTTGACTCTCGTTTCTGGGAGGAGGAGTGCTGCTGGTTTGGTTGGCCAGTGTGAAGGGCAAGCTGCGCTCCTTCAGGGAGGAGCTGCGGCGCAGGGAGGAAACCTCTCTGACCTGCTCGGAAGGTGAGGAGGGGGAATCCTCCTCTGGGGGCCACTTGGCTCGGATCGGCTTAGTGGCGGAGCCCCCGTCTGTGGTGGTGGTGGCGGCTTCGGTGCGGCTGGTCGCGTCCTCCGGTTCGGTGCGTGGCGGCCAGGAGATTTTCAGCCTGCGGGTCTCAGCGGGTCTGTCAGCCTTCTCTGACGATCCCTGTCCCAGAGCCTCCATGGTGGCGGTCAGGACGTTGACTTTAGCCAGCGGAGAGTCCTCCACGCTGGGGCTTTCCAGGTCTGAGGACGGAGTGGAGCTCTGGGTGATCGGCTTGGTGGGAGTGTTGGACTGCGGCGAAGTGTCCTCGGCCTCCAGTTTGCCCTCCCACAGCTCTTTGTGGGGTCGGTGCCCGAAGCCCTCGTCGTAGTTCCCCTTCGCCTTGAAGAGCTGGCAGAAGTGCGGCTTGCAGTAGACGTTGTTGTGCAGAGAGGCGTAGTTTGCCAAACTGATCAGGAGAGAAAGAAAAGAGGGAAACACTGTTAGAAAATACAAACTGATTTAAAGCAATAAATAATTTAACTTTTAATAACTAATCCAACTTCTAACTCATAAAAGAAAGGCTTCCTGTTTATTGCTGACTTGACACCTCGACCTCCTATTGTGCTGCAGTTCTTTCAGTATTAATATTATGTTTATGTTTTCTTTTATTCCTGTTTTATTTAGTTTTTATATATATTTATTTTTGGTATTTAAAGACTGTTCAGCACTGTCTGCTCAGCTGTGGATATTTTAAAATGTGCCACTGGACTGGATTTACTGTGAGACATTTAAAGTCTGGAAAAGACAAATTAAAGCTGAAGCCACTGCAGCATTGACAAAGAAAAGAAAAGGTAAAAAAAATAAACTTTGTATTGATATCATTTTAATTGACTCTAATCTGTCTAGACTCGGCTAATCTCTCGGTCAGACGGCCTCTGTTTGAAGTGACCGTTTCATTTCCTGTTGAAAAGAGATCTCCGTTTAATTTCTGGATGTTCTACTAAACATTTTTTTCCTCCTCATATTACAGCAGCACAGTGCAACAACGACTAGAGTAACATTTCATTAAAATACAATAAAATTAGAGGGGAGACATTTAAAGCTTAGTTTCCTCTCCTGGGGTAATAAAATATTTTTTACCGTAAATCAGAGCTTTGCTTTAAACTCTGATTTTAACCATCTCAGGTTTCCTTTGATGGTTTCATGTAATTATTTGCTTGGTGGGATACTGGATTATTTAGTCTAATATATGAGCAGAGGAGAATGACGGCCTCTCTTCAGTGTGAACCAAGGTTATTATAGTTTTGAAATTTTCTTTAGTTTTTATTTTTCTTTAGTTTTTCAGTTTGCTTTTTTATTTCAGTTTAGTTTTAGTTAAACAAGTGATTTAGTAGTTTCAGTTTAGTTTTTATTTAGTTTTAGTTTTTCAGGTATTAAGAGAAAGCCTTGACTTGTAGAAGCTGAAAAGGATGAAAGAATAAGTGACTCCAAATATGGTTTATCATCAAGTCCTTTTTAATTTCATTCTTTAACCACGGCTGTTCATTGTAGTTTTTTTTTTGTTTTTTGTTTTTTTTTAAATTGTAGTTTTTATTTTAATTTCAGTTTACTAAATTATTTTTTCATTGCTAGTTTTAGTCTTAGTTTTCGTTAACTATAATAACTCTGGTGTGAACTAAATAAAATAAAGTTGCTGCAAAATGTCACCGAAACAGACACAAAGACAACTATGAACATTTTGCACGAGGCCAATTTTCAGTTGTGTCTCTTTTTATCTTTTATCTCCACAAACCTCGATGTAGTCGTTCAGTTAATAAGAACAAACACAATATGACCATCTAGCACAGGGGTGTCAAACATGCGGCCCGTGGGCCACAACCGGCCCGTCGAGGGGTGCGATCCGGCCCACTGTTCTTTTCCTTCCTCCCTTTCTTCCTTCTGTCCTTCCTTCCTTCCTTTTATCCTTTTCCTCCCCATTCCTTCCATCTGTCCTTCCTACCTTCCTTTTCCTTTCTTCGTTCCATCCTTCCTTCCTTCCTTCCTCCCTACCTTCCTTTTATCCTTTTTTTCCATTCCTTCCATCTGTCCTTCCTACCTTCCTTTTTTCCTTTCTTCGTTCCTTCCTTCCTTCCATCTGTCCTTCCTCCCTTTCTTCCATCTGTCCTTCCTACCTTCCTCTTTTCCTTTCTTCGTTCGTTCCTCCGTTTCTTCCATCTGTCTTTCCTTCTTTCCTTCCTTCCTTCTGTCCGTCCTTCCTACCTTTCTACTCTTTCCTTTCTTCTCCCTTTCCTTCCTTACCTTCTTATTTCCTTCCTTTCTTCCCTCCATCTTTTTATTGATCTGGCCCACATGAGATCAAATTGGTCTGTATGTGGCGCTTGAATGAAAATGACACCTCTGCTCAAGCAGCTTGAAGGCGAGAAAATGAACCCTTGAAGTCCGTGGTCTCCAACCCTGCTCCTGGTGAGCTACTGTCCTGCATGTTTCAGGTATCGCCTCACTCTAAACACACCTTAATCTAATCATTAACAGCTGCTTGATAACAAGATAACAAGTTTTTTTTTTAAATGATGAAGTTTGCGTCCTGCCGTCCTCCTCACCTGAGTTTGGTGTTGCAGTGCGAGCAGCGGAAACAGGAGCTGTGATACACGTGCTGATTGGCCACCAGCCTCTCCAGAGGATAAACCGTCTTCAGACACGACACGCAGGTCTCTCTCACAGGCAGGCGGAAACCCTGAAACACACACACACGAGAAACTCAAATACTGGTACAAAAAAAAACAAAAAACAGAAGTGTGTGTTTAAGTGTGAGTGTGTGTGTGTGTGTTTATGTGTGTGAGTGTGTGTGTGTGTGAGCGTTTGATGTGAAAGACTCACCTTGGACGTCTTGGGCTGAGAAGAGTCTCTTTGATTGGCGGACGCTGGGGTGCCGGGAGCAGAGCCTAAAACGAAGAGAACGGAGAGGAGGAAGAATTAAAGAAAAGGCAGTGACGCTTTGTGAACACTAGATGGAGCTGTTTCATATCTGATGAAAGTAGAGTCGACTTTTTCCAAATCAGGTGACATTTAAATGATCAGGGATCCAACAATGAAGCAGTTTAGAAATCAATACAAGTACTTATTATAATACAAGCTCTTATTAAATAATTCATAATACACAAATAATTACTAATGTATGAAGGAGAATATATAGAAATGTAGATAAACTAATAAAAAATTTTATTTCTGATTAGCTCAACTCTTACAAACTGGATCATCTCTTATTTTGAAAGATAAAATAATGGACTTCAGGTGCCACAATTAATGTTTATGTTCCCTTTAACTCAACCCTTTAAATGAGACGTGCCAAATCCTCATTAAATTAAATAAAAAAAGGGATTCTATCATCTTGAGTCATACTGTATGAAGAACATGGAAAGTAAATTACTGTTGCTCTCCGCGGTGAAACTCTTCCTGCTGTTGTTTAATTCAGACTCTGGACTCTGAGAGAAGAAAAGAGGGGGAGAAAAAAAAAAGTCTTTACAAGTGAAGCATGAAGTGAAACAATTTATAAGCACATAAGTGAGCAGGAACTGAAAGCTTTGTGACAGTGTGAGTGTGTGTGTGTGTGGTATGTGAACGTAGTTTTGTTGACGTTATAATCCTCCTCACCATGTCCAGAGAGCACGGAGGGACATTTTCCTTCTGCTTCCCACAGTAACTGTCCAGCTGATCGCTCTAAAAGAGAGACAAAGACGACACACACACACACACACACACACACACACACAGAGAGACAGAGGAGGTTAAGTAACAAAAACACTTCGAAACCCACAGCGCTCGTTTACACAAGACGAGACTTTCAACCTAGAGAAATTTGACTGTCTGAGCTGCGTGTGGCCTGTTTCATTTGCTTACGACACGGTGATCCGCCGGCCGCCTCCAGTTCAGAGTTAGTTTGGGTGATTGGATTTGACTGCAGATACAAATAAGTCACCTTGAGAGCTTTAGCTGCAGACAGGAGACGACGTGGTGTATAACGTCTGATAATAAACCTCCTCAGGTACTGTAATGTGGACGGCACGTAAAGATACTGATATAGGGAATTAGTTAAAATGCTCCTTTAACTAATAGTGGAAGACTCAGAAGAGACATTTTATTTTGGAGATTAATCATAAAGCAGCGGAGGCCGAGATATTCCTCCCTTTTTTAGTCTCTGCTACGAGTCGAGATCCAAAAGCACTTGAATCCCTCCAATTATCATGACACGACTTTATAGCTTCACTTTAACTTTGTCCTAATTTAATGAGACACAAACGAGCTTCAGCTACAAAATCAGATTGCTTTGTTTTCTAATTGGATGTGAGCAACAAGCCGCTTTGAGACGAACTTCTATTGGACGCCCTTGGCTACGTCCAAAATCACTCCCTAGTTACTAATAACATAGTACACTACCCTCACTGTTAGAGCTATGAGTTGTTTTTATTCCATTTAATAATTACACATTAATCTGTGTATTTTTTGTAGCCGTCTGTTTTTAAGAATATAGCTTAATTAATTTGAGTATAATATAAGTATTGTGCAAGTTGAGTATTGGTTAATGCTTTTATTTTGAAAGTACTGGGTTTTTATTTTTAACCAGGGCAAGAGAGAGAATATAGCTTAATTAATTTGAGTATAAGTATGTATTAGTTAAGTTGAGTATTGGTTAATGCTTTTATTTTGAAAGTACTGGGTTTTTATTTTTAACCAGGGCAAGAGAGAGAATATAGCTTAATTAATTTGAGTATAAGTATGTATTAGTTAAGTTGAGTATTGGTTAATGCTTTTATTTTGAAGGTACTGGGTTTTTTTTTTAAGAATATAGCTTAATTAATTTCAGTATAATACAAGTATTGTGTAAGTTGAGTACTGGTTAATGCTTTTTATTTTAGTTTTTTTTTTTTAACCAGGGCAAGAGAGGTGACAGACGTTATTGTTCTTTGTCTGTTTGCTTGTAAAAATGATAAAATAAACCAAAAGAAACGTCATGATTTCCTGGACAAAACACACTTTTTTTTCACCCTTTGAGTGTCCGAATGCTGAGTGTGTAAATATCTCCACTATATTTTACCATGTACACTAGAAAACTACTATCATACGACTCTACAGCTGATGGACACAAAAAGACAATGATTAGTTAGTGTCAGAAGTCTTTATTTGCTGCCCACTATTGACTGAACTATTGAGTGTTCATTAAATAGGGAGTAATGAAGGAGTGAATGAGTGAATGAGTGAATGAGTGAATGAGGGAGTGATTTCGGACACAGCCAACGTTTCTATGTAACTCCTGTCCCTGGTGTTGATAGCAAACAGCTGATACTTTTAAATCAAATGAGGCGTTATCTCTACGATACGTCCTCCCTTTAATACACAAACCTAAATAAAAGTACGAGCCAGTTGGAGAGAGATGAGATCACCATGGAGATGTAAGTTTCTGATAAAAAGTTGCTATTGGCTTCCAGTAAAGAAACGTCTAAATATCACCACATAAAAATGTGTTTTCTGTTTAAAAAAAGTACAAATAAAAAGTATTAAACAGTAACAAAAGAGTCTCATGGAGGGAAAGTTAATGCTACAACAGCTCTGTGTGCTGAAATCACTGGAGCTGCTTTTTTCTTGTTGCTTTAATAAGAAAATCTGAGAAAAATGGCTAAATTTAGTGTAATTTTACAGTAAATTAAACTTCCATTATCTAACCAGACATAGTTAAGATTACGTATATGATATGGCTTTGGCATGATGAAAGCAGTTACACCTTTTCAACATCTGTCACCTCCAGAAAAGGTTCAAACTATCGGATTTCAATCAGTCTTTAATGCATTTACACTTATTGTTTATATATTTGATCTTTATCAGAACTGCCCAAGATGCATCAAGTGACACCCATCTCCTCTCATTTCCTTCAATCTACTGTCAGACTGTCTAATAAATTACATTTCCAGATTCAAAGCTTCTCGGTGAAACAGTTTACACCAAGTAGTGTCAAAACCATCACATAAAATCGGGTGTAATAACCCTTTAATATCTTTCATGATGATTGACAGGAGTACTCACATTGACTGCGGTGGGAGAGACTTCCTGTTTGGAGATGGCAGCTTGGTAGAGGGCCATCCTGTCTCTGAGAGGGGTCGACTCTGCAAGACTTCCATCTGCCGGAAAACATAAAATATTATTAAGTATTAAATATGAAAGTTCCCGTAACCACACATCATCATCATTCTTAGTAGTTTATATTTGTTGAGGAAACTCATTTCTTGGAGGTTTTTGTGAACAGATAATCTTGTTTGAAGCTCGTCGTGACCCAGATTTCACTCTTCAAACCGGTTAGAGATTTTTTTTTAACACTCGTTAACTGTCAGGAGCGTTTGATCGATTCTGCTCTATAAACACAACTCTTCTCGTCGAGGATTTATTTTTTTCCAACCCATCCCAGTTCAGAGAGAGTGCAGAATGTGCTGTTTAGTCATGCAGGCTGCGGACGGGAACATGAGGTCAGGAGTCGTGTGCAGAGTTTAAAGGGGAGGGTGGGGAGGGGGGGTGGAACAGGGGTTTGTCTCTTCCTGTACTCTCTGAACCAGTCTGCTGATCGCTGTGCTTTCTACGGCCCGCTTGTGTCGTCACTGCTGAGTGTTTCACTTCTGGGAAGGATGTAAAGTATCCAGAGGAAGTCAGGACAGCGCTCATTGTTTTAGGAGGATGCTGTTCCGTGACTAATTGGAAAGTACCAGAGAAACAATACTGGAAGTGGTTTCTAACGAGGGGGTTGTGAATCCGACCCCATCAGAGCAGGCCACGTTTTCACTTTTTTGTGGCATCTAGCAGAACAGTAATGGCAGAAATGAAAGATGATATTCACAAGTATTATTTTTAAATGTGTGTATTATCACCTAAAAGTAATAAATGTTGTGTATTTCCGAGAGCTCCTTCAGCGACAGGCTCCTTTAACCCAGAGTGTGTGAAGGAGCGATATCACAGATGCTTCCTTCCTGCAGCTGTCAGACTGTAACAAGCAGCTCTGCTCCTAGTGAACCTCAATTTTACAAACTGCACCTTTTAATGTATTTGACTGTGCAATATTAGTATTTCAGGTATACTACAGTACTACTTCAGTTCAACTGTGCAATGCATGTATATATTAGGGCTGTCAAACGATTAATTTTTTAATCGAGATTAATCGCAGAATTTCCATAGTTAATCGCGTTTTGAATTGCATGTTTATATCCTGTTATTTTACATTTCAAGGCAGTTTTAAGCCCATAATGTAAAGCATTTCCTACCAGAGTGTCTTAACTGGGAATCAATCACGGCTCTGCTGCGACTCCCACACTCCAAAATGGTCCTTTGGTGGAGCTGAGGCTCGCTTGGCTGCACCTGGGTGTTTAGCGTGGAGGTGCTAACTCAAACTCGACGCACTCCAGTGGTAGTTAAACTCCGTTTGACACAGGTTGCATTTTACTTGTCAACTGAAGCGTCTGGAAGTGTTTTAAAGTTAAACAAAACTTCAAAAGTCCAGTAGCTCTCTTACTTTCCATCACCGCGATAGGTTTACTGCAGGAGGCCACTTCAAAGCTACAGCTAGAGGAGCCGTCTACGGGTGAGTAGAAGGGACAAAAAGGCTTGCAACATTAAAATGCGATTTAAAAAAATAACGCGTTAAGGATTGCATTAATCTAATCGCGATTAACGCGTTAACACTGACAGCCCTATAATATATATTATATATATTATATATTATATTTCTTCCATTTTAAATCTGTGCAACATCATCAAACTCAGGTCTATTATCACTCAACATCAATATTACTCTTATAGATAATGGGTTTTTTTTTTACTACTATTGTTTTTACTGCTTTTGTACTTATTCATTGTTCTTTACTCTTCTTTATTTATGCTCTCTCTATGTTTTACTATCCACTTTGCTGCTGCAGTAATGTAAATGTCTCCATTGTGGGACTAATAAAAGGATTATCTTATCTTATCTTATCTTATCTTTAGAACAAGCCCTTTATATCTACAAAGGGAGCAGCTCCTCTTTCACGGAGCCTGGCATTTCTTTCTACAGTAGCCCAGAGCAGACAAACCAAACACAGGAGGAGAAGGTCTTTCATGTTTTTCACAAGTTTCCTCAGCCACTGTAAATTCTCCTACATGCTTGTGTGTGTGTGTGTGTGTGTGTGTGTGTGTGTGTGTGTGTGTGTGTGTGTGTGTGTGGGGGGGGGGGGGGGGGGGGGGGGTAGTGTCTCTCATCACTAGATGCCACTAAACTCTACACACTGGTCCTTTAAAATAGATATTAGTGTTTATACTTCTTAGCTATAATTAAAGGAACGACTTCCTGTATGTGAAAGAAGTCACTCAGAGAGACAAATAAACAGAAAAGATATCAGACTACCGTTTTCGGTCATTGTACTACTGTACTGTGAACATAGCAGGGTTATTATAGTTAACGAAAAGTAAGACGAAAACTAAAAACTAGCAATGAAAAAATAATTTAGTTAACTGAAATTAAAATAAAAACTACATGAACAATGTAAAACTAAACTGAATTGCAGCAGCCGTGGTTAAAGAATGAAATTAAAAAAAGGACTTTTCATCCTTTTCAGCTTCTACAAGTCAAGGTTTTCTCTTAATACCTGAAAAACTAAAACTAAGACTAAAACTAAACTGAAACTAGTCAATTCCTTCAAAATAAAACTGAACTAAAACTAGTCAATTCCTTCAAAATAAAACTAAACTAAAACTAGTCAATTCCTTCAAAATAAAACTAAACTAAAACTAGTCAATTCCTTCAAAATAAAACTAAACTAAAACTAGTCAATTCCTTCAAAATAAAACTAAACTAAAACTACTAAATCACTCGTTGAACTAACTAAAACTAAACTGAAATAAAAAAGCAAACTGAAAAACTAAATAAAAATAAAAACTAAAGACAATGTCAAAACTATAATAACCTTGGAACATAGTGGAGCATGTAGCAGCTAAAAGACAGATATTCCCCTCAGTAGTTGGTAGAGAGTAAAAACAGAGCTACTGTAGAAGAGAGTGAATATTAGACTTACATTCAGGTAGTGGACAGAAACATGACTCTAAATTAATGATTGTTGCTCCATAATGTTAGATGTGGAAATAAGCAGCTGTTTGCTAACATATCAATATCATAAAAGAAGTCAACATTGTTTTAAACAGCTCGACTCCGCTGCCCTATCACCTCATAATGTTGATTTCCTGTTTGTCCAAAATCTACTCTCTCTCTATCTTATTAGCTCTGGTTTGGTCTCTATTAAGAAAATATCTTGACCTTTTTTGAGCAGATTCATCTAAAAACAGTAAAGTTGTGGGTTATAAAACTAAAACAATAAGCTGAAAGATGCTAAAACGCTTCATTAGAGCTGAGAGGAGCTGCAGAGTGGTAATTCTCTGAGTTTGTTTCTATCAGTGACTCCTTTCACATTTGATCCGGTGTTAAAATGAATTAATTTAAGCAGCTTTAAAAAGAAAAAAGGGAACAGACAAAAGTCCCACATTCCTGTTCTCTGGTGTGAATCACTGACTACACCATTAGCAAAGGTATACAAGGTTTTCACTCTGAGACATTTCTACTGTAAAAAAAAAATATTAAAAGCTTGTAGTTTTGGATTTTACTTTACATTAAAATAGTTTTCATGTAAAGATAGAGGATAGAAATGTGTACCTCCTAGTAGCTGGTCCATGTTGGCAGTATTACCGCTGCTCCCTCTACTCGTCTGGTCTCTGGACACCTTCAACAAAACATACAAAAGAAAACCCAACAAAAGGCAGACAGTTAGAGGTGTGGAAGAAGTCATAGCACAAATAAACAGCGTGAATGTGTTCTGCATGGCCGACACCAACGCCGACGCGCTACAGTACGCATACACGGCCAATCGATGCTCACATGGTTTGACCAGCGGAGCCAAGAGGTTTGGAAGCAACGCCGTCGGTCAGGAGGATCAAAGTGGAGAGGGACGAAGGAAATGCAAAAGACAGGAGGGACGGAGGGAGGGAGGGAGAATCATAGGAGGTAAAGAGTAATGAGTGTGTGTGTTTGTGTGTTTGAGTGTGTGTGTGTGTGTGTGTTTGAGTGTGTGTGTCCAATTCAAACCACTTTAATCCCCTTATGAGCTCAGGGAGACGGATCCTGAGTCAAACTCCCCGTCTGTCCACAGTCGCCAGCCAGAAAGCAACTAAACTGATTATCTGTCGTGGTTTTAACAATGAAATTCAGACTTGGCTCATATAACAGATCACTGAAAACCATTTTAAAATAATTAAAAACCAGCATCAAGTGGGTCGTGGGCCTGTTTCTAAAGAGCCAGATTTTTTTATCTTTCTCTAATTTCTCTGTGTGCAAAAAAAAAAAGCACCTGTAGTCGAGGTGAAGAAAGGGAGCGTAATGCTTTAAAAGATTTATATATTTTTGCTGATCTGGTGAAATCAGATGGTGAAGTCTGAACTCTCTCCAGCAGCAGTAGCAGCAGTCAGAAACCACTCCCACTTGAACGGCGTGCCAACACATCGCCCTCCTGCCGTCATTTCAAGTGGAGATTAAACAGCAGGTCAGACAGAGACTGACCTACAGTCGCTACACATTTAGACTTACAAGCGACTCATCATCTCAGGTCTGATAGATTTACCTCTAAAAATGATCATGAGGTTTAGAGTCTTTGTTCTTGTGTACGGTTCAGATTCGGTGCCAGACTGACTGACGGACTCGAGGTTGTCTGCAGGCTTCGGCGAGTAAAGCTGGGAGAGATTTCACAACAGTGCCGAGGCCGAGGTCGAGGTGAACGCAGGTCATGAAAACACAACAAGGACAGATCAGACAAGTTAATGCTAATGAGTCATAAAAATAAATCCTTTTTTTCCCTTACTGTAAAAAATGCCACAAAATGCCTCGGTGCTATAGAGCTCTATTGTCCAAAAACTATTTAAAACACCTCAACAGAGCTGCAGAGACGTCCAGGTGCCCTAAATATTAACTACTCTCCAATAAATGCATCTTTTTTACTGCTATATGAGCAAATTTATCTAAAAACTAAAGCATCCAGCTGTTTTAGGAAACTCTTTTAATGAAAGTAGAACATCATGACTCATTTTTAAAGATTTACATCATCAGTAGGAGAAAAAAAAAAGGGAGTAGGGAAGTGTTGAAACACAGACTAACAAATTATTGGTTTTGGGGTTTTTCTTTTTGACAGTAACCAAAAGTACAGAATATCACCAGCTTCATCCTTTTAACTACACCCAGGAATCTATTTCTGTGCATGTACAATGACTTCACTATCAACTTTCAAAGCAACTTTTACTGAGCAGCAACCACTCTGACCCTAAAGTAGTAATTACAGTATAAAATCTGACAGTAGCACAAGTAGAAAATAATCAATGAGTCAGCAGTAATGTCAGTTTTAAAGCAACATTTAGCTAAAGTTTGTTCCTCTTTGTCAACATAATGTCATTAGTTTAACCAGATAAATGCAACTGAACAAACATTTTCTGGAAAAAGGTTCGCCACAATTGTACAAGAAGTTTATCTTGTATCCCGAAGGAGTTAACGGACTCCTGACGGGCCACGTAAAGAGCCTCCATGGTGCCTTTTGTGGCACAAACTGCTTGTAAATATTTGAACAGCTCAGGTTGTTCCAGTGCTATAACTTTTGTTTCTGTGGGAGCAAGAAAAGAAACGTTACAGAGGAGAGGATGTTTGAGAGAGGACAGCTCGACATGTATCAGAAGAGCTGAAGATAACAAGCTTTGGTTGAGAGTCTGAAACAATATTTTAGGTCTTTGACAGGATGTAGTGTATCGAATCAAGCAAAGTTAAGTTTGATTGCTTTGAGAACCGTACAAGGTCTCCTGTTGTAACTATTAAGTCTAAACTTTGCTGATTTTAATTGTTTTAAAAGATTTAAAGTTACAGACGATGACGTTTATTCCCTTTTTCTAAGCTAAGTGATGTCATTGCTGTTCAGTTTGTACATAAATAAACACGTCGATGCTCATACGGCCGAATATTTGAGCTGATTCTGGCTTCAGTTCGTTACTTTCAGTCTGGTGCTGATTAAAGCTCCTGTTTTCAGTTCACTACAAAACTAAGCGTACAGTTCTGCTGCTTTCACAACCTTTCATAACGTACTGTGAACCAAAGCTAAAAGCTACCGAGTCATTGTTTTAAATCTCGCAGCACTGGAATAAACTTTTATCCTTTTATCATCAGGTGAGCGTGAGCCCGACTTTACTAGATGATGTCATCCGAGGGCGAGTCTGTGCCAAATCAAAGAGTCTGACTCAGGAGTGGGTTAAACATGATATCAGCGTGCAGTCATAAATAATACACATGTATGAAATCACACACACACACACACACACACACACACACACGGACAGCTGGCTTGTCCCTAAAATGAAAGAACAGACAAAATCGTGACAAAGAGTCTCCCAAAAAAAACCCATCATCATCATAATAATGGATCTATCCCCTCGGGTGGATTATCTTTCACAGACCGGAGGTGCAGCTTTGCAAGAGGGGGGTCGTCTGAGGCTGGGTTGCGTGTGTGTGTTTGTGTGTGTGTGTATATATGAGGAGGGGGGGTGTAAACATGTGTGTGTGGGGGGGTCAGTAGGATGTAAACAAGCCGTCCAGGCTGGGTCTCAGGAGGCTGGATCAGCAGGCTAGACAAAGAATCTGCTGCTAATCCTGACACTATTAAAGCTCTCGTACAGACTTGCAGCCCCCCCCCCCACCCCCCACCTCCTTCAAGACCCCACCCACCAAGACAATACCCCTCCTCTTACATTAAAAGCTTCCCCAAAACAAAGACAGAAGAGGAAAGCATGAATCAATAAGCCTTTTAAAAACACAGCAGTACACCTTGACTATGACTGGTTAAAGGCAGCAGACACAGATGAAAGGAGCCACTGATAAAGTTAGCTCATGAAGTGGCCTTTTGAGAAGCCGCTTTCATTACAGGGCTTAAAAATAATAGAGAAAATAACAAAAACAAAAAAAAGACTCATTCAGCTGCAGAGAAAATATCCTTAGTCGACAAAAACAGACAGACAAAAAAAAGTAAAAGTGGGGGAGTGTGGAAGGGACGGGTGTCTGTTCATCAGGCAGAAACAAAGAAAAAACAGAAACACCATATGGCCGTCTGAGTCTGAATGAAAAAGAAGCATAGCTACCTCTTGTGAAGAAAGAGACGTAGAGGAAAAAGAAGAGAAGAGTCACAAAGCGGCTGGCTGGAGATGAAGAGTCAGTCAGCGGAGAGACGAAAAGGTGAAGCCAGATTTTTCAGAGGGGAGTGGAGTGGGAGAGTCGCAGGCAGGCAGCAGCAGGAGCAGCAGCAGCCGTGAGCTCCAGAGGACTGAGGCGCAGCAGACTGAGAGGAGCGGAGCAGCCCAATCTGGCTTACGACATGGGGAGATGTGGGGTAGGGCCTCTGGAGATGGAGGAGGAGGAGGAGGCGACAGGGAGCAGGTGTTCAAAGGGGGGCTGAATCAAAAAGAAGGGGTGTGGCCGGATAAAGGTGGGGATGATGACTGGAGGTGTGCCACTGTGTGAATGAAGTATAGCAACACTAATATGAACTTAGTTATAATATTAGTGGGTTATGTTTGATATTCTACGTCACAATTGTTTTTGTTTTTTTTAGTATTTCTCATTGAAGGAACGTCAATCAGTGCAGTGGAAAACCAGGCAGGCTATATATACAAACACACTTTGTTTTTTAAAATGTATTTTAGTATAGAAATGTATTTATTTGTGCTTTGCTAAGTTGTTGATCTGCACGGTGATTACAGATGTAAACTAGACTCTTTGCGGTGTGAACTAAAATGTTGATGTGTAACTGTCCCTGCCAAATAAAATCTTATAAGAGTAAATAAATAAAGAAGGCTTACAGCTTGTTTAACCCTTACATTCATGTCTAAGGTAAAATAGGACTTGATATTGTGATAGGAGCTGTTTTTTCTCCACAAAAATACACTCTCTCTGCTCTCTGAAGCATTAATCAAGGTTTAATCACACATTTATTGATCAGTCAGATCGACTATTGATGTTTTCTGAACAGATCTGTGGTTCAAAGTTTGGTTTAGACCAGAGGTGTCAAACTCATATTCATTCAAGGGCCACATATAACCCAATTTGATCTCATGTGGGCCGGATCACTAAAAGGAAGGAAGGACTGAAGGAAAAGAGGGAGAAGGAAGAAAATACAGGAGGGAAAGATGGAAGGAAGGAAGGAAGGGAAGAAGGAAAGATGGAAGGAAGGAAGAAAGGGAGCAAGGAAAGATGGAAGGAAGAGAAGAGAAGATAAGAAGGAAGTAAGGAAGGAAGGAAAGGGAAGATCGGAAGGAAGGAAGGGAAGAAGGACAGATGGAAGGAAGGAAGGAAGAGAAGATCGGAAGGAAGGAATGAAGGAAGAAAGGTAGGAAGGACAGATGGAAGGAAGGAAAAGGAGGAAGAAGGAAACTGGGCCCGATTGGACCTCTCGGCGGGCCGGTTCTGGCCCACGGGCCGCATGTTTGACACCCCTGGTTTAGACACTTTTTATGAGGGGAATAAACTGCGAGGGTGTAGAATATGAACCGTATGTAAGGGTTAAATATTCTTGTATGCATGTTCTGCGTTAGTGATTTTCTATAGATCCAAACTAACAATGAGCTGATCTACTTTAAAGTGTTGTAGTGTGTGTGTGTGTGTGTGTGTGTGTGTGTGTGTGTGTGTGTGTGTGTGTGTGTGTGTGTGTGTGTGTGTGTGTGTGTGTTTTTATCTAAAGTCTATGAGCCACATCACTACACTGGGTGACACGTTCCTTCACCACACAGATTAAAGTTGCATTAGTTTGTTTAGAAACGGCTCCAAACGTTAATAACAGTGATTACAGTTTCAGTCTCTGGAGAGCAGTCGTGTACGGCAGACGCCACAGAGCTCTTTGGTTTAGAGAGCTTCGCTAGCTCGTTGTGCCAAATATCACAACATGTTGACTTTGTACTGAAGTTCTTTGAGAAATTAAAAAATGTTGTAGAATAAAATCAAGATGTTGTTATAAGCTAGTGAAGCTCTGTGAAGGGAAACTGCCTTCCTCCTGTGATAAGATATCTCAGACAGTGTTACCAACCGGCTCAAAGTCTGCAACAAAAATAGGAGTCACACATGATAAAGCGTCTAAAATAACATTTTTATATTTCAAGTTGATAATAAATGTTATTTTAGACGCTTTATCATGTGTGTTTCCCATTTTTGTTGCAGACTCTGAGCCGGTTTGTAACAAATGGGGGCTCGTTTGGTTCGTAACAATCACTTCATTCAGTGAGATTTGTGGACAATAAGATATTTTTTTTTTTTATAAATCACTACTCTTATCCTTTGAGACAAACTTCATTGTTGTCCACATTATGTTAAAATGTTGCTATGAGCTGAAACTCACTATGAAGCTGCAGAGTCACTGTCATTTGAGACATTTTTATTATAAAAAGATATTGCTTATTGCTGCTTTAAGTGCTTTTTAATGTTAATTAAATGTGCTTGTATTATAAAAATGTTCCACTAGACTTTAAAGGTTTGGTTTGGTCTATTGGGTCATTGTTTTAAATGGATGCAACTCAAATAAATACGTAATTAAATAAAGTAAATAAATCATAAGTTCTTGTTTTTCTTCGTCTCCCTTAAAAAAACAGACAAACTAAAATAAGACAGAGAAGGCCTCGACTGAAGCATTAACTTATATTTTATGGAATATTATTGAAGAAAAAAAAAGAATATAAAGTGTATTTTTACCCAAATGTAAGTCGCCACGAAATGAACATGAATGCTGTCTTCACATAGAGACTGTGAGGCGTATTAATTCATGAGTCATGGCCAAAAAAATGCATTTCGTGAGGTCACAGCGAACTTGCTCTTTGACCACAAAAAATGTAATCAGATCATCTTCGAGTCCAAAGTGGACGTTTTTTCCCCTCGAGGCATTCCTGAGATATCACGTTCACCATAATGAGACGGCACAACCTGAAAACATGATACTTCCGACTCCGGCTGTTGTCAGCGTGGAGACAGAAGGGTGAGGGGCGAGGGGCGAGGGGCGAGGGGGGGTTCAGGGGTGTGTGGAATTAATTTTTTTTATATTTTGGGTTTTTTATCCGTGTCATGCTCCCCCAGTGTCAGAATAAAGCGGCGGGTGTCCGTGGGTGGAGTCTTATGGGACAGGCGGGTGGTGCAGGAGCAGCTGGTGTGTGTGTGTGTGTGTGTGTCTGTGGGAGGGGGTGACTGTGGGAGTACAGGAGGCTGGGTGGGGCTCGGCTCTGGAGAGGAAGCTTGCGTGAGTGAGTGTGTGGGAGGGAATGAGGGATAGAGAATGGGGGAGGGAGGGAGGGGGGGTTTCTAGGCCAGCAGGGTGAGGGTCAATTAATTTCAGGGTGCCTCATGACTGCATGCTTCTCCAGGCCTGCAGAGAGGGGGTTATTTAGATTAGAGGTTTCGGGAGGGGAGAGGGGGCAGAAGGTGAAAAAGGGTTAATAAAAAAAGTAGAGTGGAGAGCAGAGAGAGGTTGAGGCCTTTGATGGTTTGTGTGTGGAGAGAAGGAGCGTTGAGAGAAGACAGGAGGGCCAGAATGAGGAGAAGAAGACGGAGAAGAAGATGAAGAAGGAGAAGAGTGGACAACGTGGATGATTGATGAGGTGGGGAGGGGGAACTTTGATGGCCTCGAGGAGGAAGGAGGAGGACGGAGGAGGGGGGGTAGGACGGTCTGATGAAGCTCAGAGTGCAGATCAGCTGTCTGCAGTCATGAGCCTACCAGCCTGCACCATTACATCATCTTTTACCCTGCGAGGGGCGAGCTCAACAAAGAGGAGCAGACTCGCCTTTACAGTGGAGACTATTGTACGAGCCTCTCAACAGTGTGTCTACAGAGCTGTATAGATCTGGTATTACTGCTTGAGGACTTCCTGCAAACAAATCTTCTTTTAGTAAGATAACTATGCAGTGTGTAATAAAAAAAAAAAAAAAAAAATCCCTCCCTTGAACTCCCCCGCAGCGCTTCTTGAGCTCACTTTTATAAAAAAAAGGCCCACAAGCTGCAGGAGGTCAGTGTTGAGTTAAGAGAAACTAAATCTTGTTTGTTAGAAAAGCACATTTTAGTTTTCTGAGCTCATTTATTTTTGCCTCCTCAAACTCTTTTAGTTTTCCAGTGTTGGTTCCCACGAAATCTCAACAACAATGCTCTCAGGTTTTAAAAAGGATAACGCTGGAGATATTCTATACTTTTCTTTTTTTACGGCTGACGTTTTAAGTGTGTATGAAATGTTACGGTATGCAGTTACGGAGCAGTTTGGAGTCAAGTTTCTGCTCACCTGATGAATCTAAGTCCAAACTTCACTCTGTTTAAACCTCTGTTAAGTCCAGAGAAAAGTACGCAGCTTTATGCTCCACACAGTAGCGTTCAGCTGTATCTGATATTTCTCCAGATGTTCTGAACAGAGTTAGTTGACATTTTTAGTTCGGCAATGAACACACGGACAGGAATTATGAGGGTCTGTTAGTCAAGTGTAATTTGACATTTGTGACTTTGACACCAACGTAATTATTTTTGGGGGCAGCAAGTAACGATTATTTTCATCATCATTTAGTTTCATTATATAATTATGTTCTCCATTAATCGATTAATGGTTTAGTCTGTATAAAGTCAAAAAGTGAAAAAATATCCATCAAAAGCTACCCAGAGCCAAGTGATGTTCTAAAAATGTCTGGTTTATGTTGGACCAACTATCCAAAAAAAAAAAAAAAATTACATTTGCCGTCATAAAAATATGAAATTTCAGAAGCAATTAATCAATTATCACAATATTTTAAAATAGTTTATCACAGAGCACCATTACAATCACTGTGTTTCTGAATATAAGTCTAATATAGACTCTTTTAGTTCTGCTTTAAGTCTCCGTCGATTCCTAAGACGGAGACTGGGACCCAGCTTCCTGCAGGACAGGGCCTTAAATATCATTCGTGACCCAACACATCCTGGCCACCACCACTTCCAACTACTTCCCTCTGGCAGGCGATACAGGACAATACAGTCACACACTACAAGACTGAAAAACAGCTTCTTCCCCCAAGCTGTGGGGGAAACTAATGAACACGGCCTGATTCCCTCATCACACACACACACACACACACACACACACACACACACACACACACACACACTCTCTGATATAGCCTACTGTTACGACAAGAACTGCTACGGTTTGCATCTTGTTGCTCTTATAGATTGTTTATGTTGTATTTATGTCTTAAGTTGTTTTTAATTGTCTTAAATGTTCTCATGGTTCAGGGAGTGCCATCTAAATTTCGTTATATTGTTGTCTGACCCTCAATATAATGACAATAAAGCTACTAAACTAAAACTAAGGGAAATATTTTCATCTTTAGCTGCTAAATGCTCCGCTGTGTTCATCAGCTAGCCGCGACTTCTTTTACATGAAACTACTCATGTGATCCATTGTTGCTATAAAAACCATCAACTTTAAAAGGACTGTGCTGCCATTGTCCTGATTGATCATGAGTATTATAGCGCAGCAGACCCAAGACAAACACAACTGAAATAAATCGATTGTAGGTCAGAGGTGTTTTGCTAGTTGTTAACTTTAAAAACACAGCCAACACTGAAGCACCAGTACGCTTCTTAAAGTCACATAATGACTCGTTATGCTCTATTCCTGTCATAAATGGACACTCTGTGCTGAGGAAACACAGCCCGGCTGTTGTTAACATGTCACACCTCGAGTATAAGCACTTTACATTTGACATGCCTCGAGGAGGAGATGCATGACTGGACGTTAAACGTTTTGGCTTTTATGCTCCACAGAAAACAATTAGCTGTCCTGGCAGGCACGTAGGGGAGCTGCAGGCACTGATGCTCGTCCAGAGGATGGGCGAGTCAGCTGAGTGTGTGTGTGTGTGTGTGTGTGTGTGTGTTGATATCAAGGATAGTGATGTGAGGCAGCACCATGTGACTAATGGCATGACAGCACCGAGGGGATCTGACCTCTTTGAGAACAATCAGACTTTTTTACTCAAACTCAAAAGATGAATCATGATCTTCTTGTTTTTGAGATGGAAGTTTCAGACTCTTCATGAGAGGAAATTCAAAGTAGAGCCGGCCGATATACATTTAATTAATTCTGTTTTCGCACAATGTGAAAAAAGGAAGTGTATTTTCAGATAGAGTCTCATATTGACTTGAGGTTTCTAGCTGTCTTGGATTATCTCCGGTTATGTGAAATGAATCGCTGGGAGTCGACTGAACAGTTTTCACACCCGAGTTTGAATCATTCCCCAATTCAATAAGTCAGAAAATGAGTTCTAGCCAGGTTAGCCATTGATAAAAATGCATTTCGCTGTATTTATCACCGTAGCAACATGTCCACAGATAGAAGTTGGACAGTGCTGTGTGTACAACTGATAAACAGGATATTATTACAACTTTCACACTGTTGATGCATCATCTAACATCTTGGATTTTGAGGTCGGAGCTGTTGAGGTTCCACCGACCTTCCCAGTTGGAAATCCGACTTCAGGGGGCGTTCTTGTTGAAATTTCTGACTTCTGAGTAAAACTGTAACGAACCATTATTTCCTGGCCAGACCTACCTCACACCTCATTGATTGATTTTAATGAAACTAAAAAGGAGATACGTGATCCTTCTTTCTGAAATCTTCCCTCGTGTATGCTCTAAAAGACATGATGACAATCCACCAAACCGTCACCGAGAAGAAGACTCACCTTCTCAAACATCATCTTCAGGCTGTTGAGGGGGACGCTGGGCTTCTCCGTGTCTGGCACTTCGGCTGCTGCTCGCTCCTGCTCCACCAGATCTCCGCTGGGCTTCTCCTCGATGTCCATCAGATCCTCGGGTTGAGCTGACCAGAGCTGGTTGCGGTGGGATTCGTCGGCCTGCGTGTCTGGCTCAGAATCCTGGTCCTGCAGGGCTTTCAGGGTGTTGCCCTCTGACGTGTGTCTCGGTTTGGGACCGGCTGGTTGACTGTTGTGAGTCTGGAAGTCGGCGGACGGCTGCTGCTGCTGCTGTTGCTCCCAGCGTTTCTTTAAAACACTCAGATTCCCAGAGCGCAGAGTTGAAGGTAGAGGCTCCACCACCTACAGAGAAACAAGATCCAGTTCAGTCTGAGACTCAACATGCATTTAAAACCTGATCAGGCTCGGACCAACACTAACAATCAGTCTCTAATTTTGTGTCAGTGAACTTCTTAAACATGTATTCAGACTTAAAAAACATGAGTTGTAATTGCAAATGTTTCAGCCTCCATCCAGTAATGTTGGATTGTTGCAGTTTCCTGACGAGGATTTATACATACAAGAAATAGTTGCACAAAACACTGTAACGCCCTTTCTTATATACAGTCTATGGTAACGCCCCATCATCAATTGATCTTTCCATTTTATTTATTTATCGTTTCAGCTATAAAATTCAGCCATTCAAATTCCCCTGAGCTTTACACAACATACAAAACCCAAAGATACTGTGTTTACTATCATATCTGTACAAAGTAGAACAAAAAAAAGCTAATTCTAAGGCTGGAAAGAGAGAAAGTATTAATTGATTAAGTGTTGCAGCTCTACACTCAACTGGTTGTAGATGACCAAGACAAAAAAGGCCTCCGACTGATATCTTTGAATTAAATTGGGCTGAAGTCTTGGAGGTAAAGCTACAACTGACGCTTATTTTCATTATCCATCCATTACTCTGCCGGTTATTTACTTATAAACAAATTGCCTGATTTGTTTGTTGAGCAAATTACCAAATAGTAAAAAGAGTTTGTCACAATAAACTGGAAGCCTCAAGGTGAAGTTTTCAAATTACGTCAGTCCAAAACTCAAATGATATTAAATTCAATAGTATCATGTGAGACAAAGAAAAGCATCAAAATGTCACATCTGAGTCGCTGGAACCAATTAAAGTTTGACATTTTGATTTCAACAATGATTCAAACTATTAAATTAATCATTAAAAGCAGTTAATCAACTAATCATTTTAGGTTTTGAAGCATGGCTTAAGACTGAAAGGGCATCTATATGTACAGTAAGCTGTTAATGAAGACACAAAATTAAATTAACTGTGTCTGCAAACACTAACCAGCATTTGTTTGAACCATCATGGAGCACAAGACAGAGAGAGTTCATGCACCCAGAAGTTCAGAAACTCCTCTAGTTCTAGTTTTTAGCTGCAACTCACTTATATTTGTCATCTGTCTAATTAAATGTACTTCACAGTATCACTGAAACTCAAAGTGAGATCTTCAAAATGTCTCATTTTGTCTGAAAAGTCCATAAAACTAAAAAGATATTCAGTTAACACATAAATGAAACTAAGTGAAATATTTAAAAAAGGCATTCATTGAACTTTGGATGGACACGTATTCAAAGCAGAGACGATGATAACACATTTTCACTCCCTGACACACAAATTTGATGACTCACTATTTCTAAATCTTGTGAGCGCACACACACACACACACACACACACACACACACACACACACACACACACACACACACACACACACACGTTGAGGGATGTTAGCTACACTTGAAATCTGTTTAGTTTGCTCAATGACTTCCATAAATGTTGAACTCTCACCATCTAAACTGCTGAAAGAAGCTTAAAAACACTCAACATAAACACTGTCCACACACATACACACAAGTTAAAACCACTTTTGTGCAAAGCAAACACTCTCAGCTATGTGAGGAAGAGTAGGAGTAGGAGGAGGAGGAGGGGGAAAAAGTGAAGAGAGAGAAGGAAAGAGAAACACATGCACAAAAAAAGAGACACACAAAAGAAACTCAGCATGCACCTCTTCTATAAAAACCTGAGTAAGCTGGAAAAACCCAAAAGTAGAGAGTAAGAGTAAAAAACCTGAGACAGAGGCTGATGACCCGGCTGTCCGCTCTTGCCGTTGTGTGCCTCGGTGAGTGTGAGTGTGTGTCAGTGTGTCTGCGGGCCCCCTGGAAATGCTACAAGCTGTCCCAGATGTGAGAGCCTTGAGAAGTGATCAGAGCAGCATGAAGTAACTAGCCCACCCCCTACACCAGAGAGAGAGAGAGAGAGAGAGAGAGAGACATAGAGGGGAGGAAACAGAGAGGGAGTGAAGGGGGCGAGGGGTGAGGGGGCGTGGAGGCGGAGGGGGGGGAGAAGAGAAAATCAGAAACAGAGACAGTCAGTGAAAGGAAAGAGGGAAAATAAGTCCAGGAAATGAGAAAAAGGTAAAAAAAAAAAAAGTAAAAAAAGGGAGAGTGTGTTGGAAAAAGCTGAATGAAAGGGCTCAAAAGTTTTCACAAAGAGCTTCACAAAGACTAAACCTGCATGTATAAAAACCTCCTGAGCGACCTCCTCGATGTGTAATTATATCTGATGTTTATTTAAGGGATTGAGTTCAGCAGCAGCACCTCTGGCTCTGTTTCGACTGAAAAAAAAGGGTCATAGACGCAGATACAGAACATTCATTAATATACATGAGGGATGAAAAAGGAAAAGGAGCCTGTGATGTATAGGAATGTAAAAAAAATAAAGACATTAAAGAAAATGTACCCAAAATGTGACGCACTAAAGATAACCAATGGTACAAGAATTAGGGCCTGACAGATAATGGCATTTTGGGGCTGATGCCGATACTGATATTAGAGATAAAATAAAAATCAGCTGACCATTTTAAATATACACAGAAACACACAGCTTTTGCAATGATTCCTCAAATGTGGTTATCAAACAGAGATATGTAACGGAGGCCATGATATTTTACAGTTTAACAATTAACTTTGTATAAAATGATATTGGTGTGGCCTGGGTGTCATTGCCTCCCTCTCTGCCTCCCATTTCCTGTCTCTCTCCCTCTACTAACCTGTACAATAAAGGCAAAAAGCCCCAAAAATATACTTAAAAAAAAGAAAAATATATATTGGTGCACTGAAACAGTAAATTAACTGGAAATTTAATAATTATAAATAAAAAAAGCATATGTATGCATGTATTAAACTGCAGGGAGAGGCAACGTTGCCATGAATGTATTATAAGACGTTGATACGGTCCTATAAGAATTGCTCCGCTAGATAAACATAGATTTCTAAATCACTTTTCCCAGCTTGAGAAAAGTTTTAAAATAGAAAACCCTCAATGGATTAAAAAAAAAAAAAAAAAAGAGTCATAATTGACATTGTCTGCTGTTCAAGGTGTCCTGTCTAAAGTTTTAAAGGCGATCTATGGAGAAAATAGTTTTTTGCTGCAATACCGCGAGTGACCACCGGGGAGAATTTGGCAGCAACACTGAGCGGCGGCGCCACACCAGCTCTTATGTTACATCCATGAGCGTTGCAAATGGAGCGTTCAGATCAGGTTGGAGACCTGGATTTGACCTGCAGGGAGCATTTTTACATACCTTCACCTCAAGTTTCTGAACTTTGAACATGTTTAACATCCACCATCATAAACACAAAGCATGGCAAATCCCCTTTAACCCTCACATACTGCTCATATTCTGACCCGTCACAGTATTTCCTCACATAATTAGCCATTATACCAAACTTATGAACCACAAGTCATTCATAAAGATCTCAGTCACAAATAAACATGATTTATTCTTAATTAGGCTTTCAGAGAACACACAATAAATTAAATTAAATGTGAAGAATGAATGTTTTTGAACTTTTGGATGAATATGGGTCAAATATATTTCCTTTTCTTTTCTTAATATTCTGGCTCACATTAGGGGAAAGCATCAAACTTCAGGGTAAAAGTGGTATTTTTACAGCTCTCGGATGTAAAAACGAGCCAAATTTGACCCTGAACACTATGTAAGGGTTAAAAAAGGAAAAAAAAGAAGAATTAAATTATTCGGCTGTGAAAACATCAATCCCCCGAGCGGCAACAAAACATCCAGAAGCAGCAGCTGTTGTTTAAACTGCAACATGTGGCTCCAACAGCTGTCCTGCCACACCTGTAATCTGTAATGTGCTCCAGTATGAGAGCAGCAGCAGCAGTGTGTGGTGGATGAACAGCAGAATGAAGGAGAGAATAAGTCTGTGTGTGTGTGTGTGTGTGTGTGTGTGTGTGTGCGCAGATGAGACATATTTCATTTTGAGTCTTGGTACTTTACCTTTTTCTTACTCTCTGCGTTTCCCTCCTCGGCTGCCATCTGGTACCTGAAGACGAGTCAGAGGACAGACGGTGAATGGGGAGGACATTTATGGTCGCACAATCAAAAACGGTGACACAGTAAGAAGAGGAAGAAGAAGAAGCAGCAGCAGCATCTGGTCTTGCCCTACCCTGCTGTACACACCCAGGAAATTACCATCAAATGTCCCCGATCCTCTCCAAAAACACTACATGACTTTATTTGTTGCATAAACCCAGACTAAAAATCTTTCAGCCTACAGAGGAGACACAGGAAGTAGTTTAGTGGATTCAGCAGTTTGTAAACCTCTGATTAATTGACATGTCATCAAAAGGTCAAGTCACAATAAGAAATAGCTAAATAACTGTCATTTAATGTGTTTTTAAGTTAATTATGACAGTAAATGTGAACATGAAGACAAAATGCGTATTTAACTTTACTTCACTGTTTGGTTGGGTTTTATTTTGGCATTTAAAACCTTCCATATTAACCTGAAGATAATCAGACAGATGAAAAAAAAGACGTCTAATACAAGAATTGGTCCACATATTTAGATTTTACAGTTTAAAAAGATAGTTTAACAATATATAAAGACCAATTCTCATTTAATGTATGTTTTTTTAAGTTAATTATGACAGTAAAAGTGTTTGGTTTGTTTTTATTTTGGCACCTAAAACCTTCCATACTAACCTGAAGATAATCAGATAATCAGGAAACAAAGGTTTAGTGTCAGAAACAGTCCACATATTTAGATTTTACAGTTTTAACAGTTTATAAAGACCAATTCTAACTTTTATGTGAGGCTACTGTCCTAGTATTTGCTTTGTTCTCACTGCATAATATTCATTTGACAGTGTATTAATTCATATTATAATAAAGTAAAAGGTGTGAAAATGAAATGTGAACATGTGAAAAACTGTAATTAGTCTTTTATTATACATCTATATATTATCCACAGTATCAGTGTTAAACATTCATGTCCTCCTCAGGATGAAATGTAATAACTACGACTTCTCTTCATATCATATTTGATTTGTTTTATTTATATTATCGTTATTATATTACGGAGAAGCAGCATTCAGTTTTTTATGCATCACGTATCTGGAACAATCTTGAGGTCTGCTGTAACTCTCAGGTGCTTTAAATCAACTCTGAAGACACTTCTGTTTGCTGCGGCCTTTCATTAAATCAAATTTGGGGCTTTTTATTCATATCTCACACACTGCAGCTGCACTGAATCAGAAACAGAAACAGGTTTATTGCCAAATAGGTTAGCACATAACAAGGAATTTGCCCCGGTGATGTGGGGGAGGGTCAGATTTAAAAAAGGTAAAATTTACAGTTACATAATATAATCCAGTAAAAATAGATCCTAATTGAAAAGAGCTGCTGAATTGGAAACGACCAGAATATGATGTGCAAATATAAAAGTAAATTAGATTACATGTGTTAATGTAACGCGCCATTATTCAATGTGATGTGTATTCTCCTGTTTTATCTCTTATTCTATCAGATTATCTTTATTTTCCATTCGCCTTCAGTTTTTATTTAAATATGTTGTTTTATAAAGTCCTGTATTTCCATTACATTTGGTCTTAAAGCCTTTTATGTTTTATGTAAAGCACTTTGAACCGACACCTTCTATGGTGGCGCCATGCAAATAACCTCGCCTTATTTGTTGCATTATTTCCTTTATTGAAAAGGCCAAATGTACAGTAGAGTGTCTCTTTAAGCTTTTGATGGATTAGCATTTTACTGTTATGGAGCTGCTAATCAACTAAAAAGGTAATTGCACATCAATTCAATATTTTAGTAATTCACTCAGATATAAATACTGTTTTACACTCTAATAAAAACTACTGCAAACTCAAGTAACCAACAGCAACCAACACAAAGCATTAGTCCTGAACATGCTTTTAGTTTTTTGTCCACACTCCCAGTTTTAGATGATAGTTACCCTTCCTCTTGCATGCTTTGAATAGCGTGTGCATGCAACAAATGTAATTTTCTGTAATGCTGACATATTTTTGAAAACCCAAATAGCTGTTATACTGTGAAAAATATCAGTTTCAGTTCTCCAAAACATTCAAAGATGTTCACGTCACTTCCTCAACAGAACCGGCTGATGATGAGACACTTTAAAGAAAGTGCTGCTGCTGCTGCTCGTCACCTCTGCACACAGAGCTGTACTCACTCCTGCTGGTCAGACGCAGTAAATACAGGAAACATCCTAACATGCAGCTACTGTCTCACTTCACAGAATGAGCAAGTTGATATGTTGTGTTTAACACCCATAAAAAACAGAGATTCACTTCAGTTGTTTACTCACTAATACCATTACTGTGAGAAATGACACAAATGGAGTGACCGGTTACAGATGATAATATGATGAATCACACACAAAAAAAAAAAGAGGAAAATGGAAACAGCTGAGTGGTAAGAAAGTGTTGCAAGGTCTCATTTCTTATCCGAGACAGACGAGACGGCCAACTGGCTGCTGGTGAATTATTAAACTCAGCAGGAGAGAGATGAGGCGCGGCGAGGTGAGGTGAGAGGTGACTTACTTGGAGAAGCGCTCTGCGATGGCGGTGTTTTTACCCCGGGTGGTAACGATGGACATCTCCTTGGCGGTGACCCTCAGTGACTGGGACGTCCACTGGTTGCGGTTGCGGCTGAACGGAGCGACGGAGGCCATCTTTGCTCTGTGTGTGTGCACGTGTGCGTCCGAGGGATAGATGTGCTTGTCAGCTTTCCAGGAACACAAGAAGTCGTAACTCTGGGAGACAAAAAAAAAAAAAAAAAAAAAAAAAAAAAAGAGGTTTAATAAATAAAAAGAAAAGCAGCAAATAAGCTTCTACTTCCTTCTCTTCTGCATTTCTGCTGCTCAGTTTGTGTGAATTGAAATAACACACACACACACCCTTCCTGTTCCCCTCTTGCTGCTAAATAAATGTCAGCTTTCATGTCAAAGGCTTCACATCAGATTAGAGTTTCCAGTCTGGCTTTTATATGTGAGCACGAAACACCCAGAAATCAATACATTTTATCCAGACTACACATTTAACAGCGTGTTGTGCTCCAGACAGTCAATAGAGCGCAACACACAGCCACTGACCATCTGTTCCCTGTGTGAAACCACTAACACAGCTCAGGGCTCCTACCGACAGACAACTGATACGCCTACATCACACAAAAGCTCTGTTGTATACACACACAAACTTTCACACACACACACACACACACACACACACACACACGTCTCTACCTGTTCGCCTCTTCTGCAACTTCGCAGCCTCGAGGCCTCGAAGACAAGCACACACACGCAGCAGCGGCAGCAGGAGCACTGTCGGCTCGCAGCACATAACTGTCATCAGTGAGTTATACACGCTCCGGCTGAATTAAACAATGAGGCCGATGAGCGGGGCCGATGACGACAGAGCCTGCCGGGCCTCGACTCATCAGCTCCACGTCATACAGCAGGTGGGCTATTGTGGGACGTTGCCTAATTAGGACTGGCTCATTAAATTTCGACAACCGCACAAGAGTTTTTAAAAAGGAACTGTTGCTCTCCAGATGGGATAGGTCACATCTTATCCCAAAAAAAAAAAATACTCCAATAAGGCCTTCAAGTAAAAATCCTGCATTAAGTCCTGCTTAAGTACAAGTATATAAGTATCAAAAGTAAGTTAAAAGTAAGTAATTATATAAAAAAATAATCTAAATCAAGGTAGAGCTTATTTTTAGAAATGCAGTTTAGTCAGTTTGAGTCATTTCCAAACATGAGTCTCTGCTTCCAGCTTCTAATTTGTGAGGACTTGCTGCTTTCTTCTGTTTTTATATATGACCATAAAAGGAATTTTATTGGGTTGAGATGAACAAAACAAGACATTTAGACCCTGTCCACACCTGAAATTAACATGCTTCTCAGGTTATCCGATCATAAGTGGACAGCACTAAATACTGGGATGAATTTGACCACAGGTATTTTGTAATGTGAACACTAATGATGTGTCCTGATCCGTCTCGGGCAAAGACCTAAAAAAGAAACTCATCATCAGAGCAGGACGTGGCGGTTGTTTTGATAAAACGCGTGACAACGGTTGAAAGAATGGAGATGAGCTCAGACGTTTGTGTCTAGTAATCTGAACAGCTGGAATAGCTCAACCATGTGTATCAGTTTGTTATCCTGCACTAAAAACATATCTGGCACTTGTCAAACTGACAGAAATAACTGAGCCGTGCCCTTTGACCTTCTGGCTTAAGTGATGACGGCAGCAACGAAATGTGGACACAAGTGGTCAGCTCGAGATGCAGAAGAGAGATTGAGCGGTATGAACGTCATCTTAGCCTCTGGAAACATGTGATGGACATTGTTCACTGTTTTCTGACATTTTATGAACCACAAATAATCTTTAATATCTTAAAGTTGCAACTGATGTTGTCTTTATTAATTCATCTGTCAATTATTTTCCTCAAATAATCGATTCATTGTTTGGCTGCTGTCTCTAAAAGTCCAAGATGCAACTTTTAAATGTCTTGTTTAGTCCCGACCAACAGTCCACAGCCCAAAGAGATCCAGTTTACTGTCATAGAGGACTAAAGAAATGAGAAAATAGTCATGTTTAAGAAGCTGGAATGATGAAAAATGTTTGATTATCAAATAGTTGGATAATAAACTTTCAGTAGATGGACTGCTGCAGCTCTAAGTTTATAAATGTGTATATATCAAATCATCATTTATCAAATGTATGTATAAGAGACTTATCTGAAAAGTATCTAAAGCTGTTAAATAGATGTAGTGAAGTATAAAAGTACAATATCATCCATAAATGTAGTGGTACTGACTCATGTACAGTGTTTGACTAGATGACCGAATCGAATACTTTTACTGCTGCTCTTATCAGATGATTCATGGCCAAAGGTTTCCTTATTTTCACTATCGATTCATTTAGTTTATAAAAACTCAGTTTAGAGATGCTCTACTCAGAGTAGATGCTCTATCTGGAGATCGTGTGACAACTTCAACAGAGAAAAAGCAGCAAATCCTCACAGCCTCAAGCCGTAAGCCAAAGAATGACTGGCATTTTCTTTTCTTTTTTTTTTTTGCTTAGCGATTCATTTTCTTCCTTTGATCTTTTTGTCGTCTCCTTCCGACATTATCACTGAGCCCCTTGGGTCAGGATCACTAAACTCTCCTTCCAGATCAAACACCCGGTGAAGGATGACAGTGAGAGACTATGTCCAGGCTACAATTGAGGTCAGCTCTGTCAGAGGAGATTTAGATTACAAACAAAGCAGCATGTAAAACTGATGCAAAGCTTCAGTTTTAAAAGTCATGTATGAAAAGAGTCCAAGAGCACCAAACAGCTTGAAGTTAAAACAAGAGGAAGAGGAGAAAGAGGAGGAGGGGGCCTGAATGCTTTAATTTCACTTTTTTCTTTTAATCAAAAGAATTCATGGATGATTCATTTCAAACTTTAAAAAAGGAGCACACGCTAAAAGAAGCTCAAAGTTTTCAAGCAGCTTAATTGGACTTTTCCCACATTAAAGTCTTAAAAAAAAAAAGAGGAAAAAAGAAGCTACATCAGCGTCCTCAATCTCAAAAAATTAAAAACACACCTACCTGTGACTAGCTCTGCTGTTTTACTCCCTTCTGTGTGTTTCAGTCGTGCACCGCCAGCGTATTTCCTCCTCTTAAACTCCACAGCTGCTTCCACAAGCGCTTTTTGAGTCGACAGGGAAGTAGGAGGAGTCCCACCGCTCCTACTAAGCTCCTCTCAGCCAATGACAGAGCAGCATTCACCTCCACCTGGCAGGTACAAGCCCCTCTTACCCCTATAACCCCTCCCTCTTACCCCTACCCCTACCCCCACCCCCACCCCCCCTTCCACAATTTAACTACCAGGAAACTTGAAGGTATGTGTGACGACTAGCCTGTGGGCCTCCGTAATGAACAACATGGTAGAAGCAGCAGAGAAGAGGAAGAGGAGGAGGGGGAGAGGGAGGAGGAGGAGGAGGAAGGGGGGAATCCCACGCTGGATTCCTGGAAACTGAGCCGACTCCTGGCTATACCACTTTCTCACACGGTCAAGGGTTTAGAGGATGTGACTCACTCACAAGCCTGACTGACTGACTGACTGACTGACTGGCTGACTCCTCTGAAAGCAGCAAGAGGGGGAGGAGAGGAGGAGGAGGAGGAGGAGGAAGATGAGATGTTGCCTTACGATAGAGGATCAGATGTTGTGAAAGAGAGAAAAACAAACAAATCTCTGAAGTAAAGCTGCAGGGATTAGTTGATTAATTGATTAGTTGCCAAATGTTAAATTAAATCACAGACTATTGTGATCACTGATTAGTCATTTTGAGTCTTTAGTTAAGATTTTCTGACTCCAGCTTCACAAACGTGAATATTGTCTTTAGTCCTCTCTGACAGTAAGGACTTTTGGAAACAGCAGTTAAAATGTATGTAGAACAAATTACAAATTAATTGCAACTGATGATCTTTTATCAATTAATCTGTACAGTCTATGGTCATGAGCTTTGGGTAGTGACCGAAAGAACAAGATCGCAGGTACAAGCGGCCGAAATGAGTTTCCTCCGTAGGCTGGCTGGGCTCTCTCTTAGAGATAGGGTGAGAAGCTCAGTTATCTCGGAAGTACTCATTTAGCTAGCTAGTTAGCTCGGAGTAGACCCGCTGCTTCTCCGCGTCGAGAGGAGCCAGATGAGGTGGCTCGGGCATCTAGTTAGGATGCCTCCCGGACGCCTCCCTGGTGAGGTGTTCAGGGCACGTCCCACCGGTAGGAGACCCCGACGCCTCGGGATCCCCCGGGAAGAGCTGGACTAAGTGGCTGGGGAGAGGGAAATCTGGCCCTACGTAGCTTAACAAACGATTATTTTTAATTACATCAAAACAATGAATTATTTGCTCCATAAAATGTCAGAAAACAATGAAAAATGTCCCGTCACATTTTCCCAGAGGCTAAGATGACGTCTTTAAGGTCTTGTTTACACCTGGCATTAACATCCGATCACAAGTCTCCAAATATTTTGATAATCAATTAATCATTTTGTCTCTTTTCCAAATCCTCTGATTCCAGCTTCTCAAACGTCGTCTATGACAGTCAAACGAATGTCTTTGGGTCGGTCGGGACAAAAAAAAAAAAGATTTAAAATAGCATCTTGTGCTTTTTTTGGAAACAGTGGTCGACATCTTTAACCATTATCTGAATTTTGATTAACAAAAAGACTAATCGATTAATTGAGGAAATGATCAGCAGATGAATTGATTCTACTCTCAAGTCTCATTTCTAACAAGACGAGGTCAAACCTACTACATGACTGGACCGTGTGTGTGGTCTATGTGTGAAACTGTGGCCGATGTCACACAGGGATGGTTAGTGATAATATTTATAATGTGGATTTCTGCATATTCAAATATTTTATAGTAGTCCTAGTAATATTTGCTGGTAAAGTGAACTGCAATAGCATCACATGATGGTTACACTGAGTTTGAAACGCAGCTCGGGACAGGACACTTCAAATAAACTGCATAAAATAAGCAATAAAATAAAGTGGAATTAAAACGACCAGACTTACGAAACATTGGTTAGTTTGACTTCCAGAAAATTAGTTTTAATATGAGACTTGAACCCATTATCATCCCCCACATCCCCTATTTAAAACTTTCTGTTTAGTTTCACTTTTATATGTATTTGTCTCTAATGTATTTGGTTGTTTGTCTTATTTTAATGGATGTTTGCCCGACTCCTTTTTTCCATCATGATGAAGTTTTGGTTTCGTTAATGTTTCCTTTGTGTTAAAATGACACCTCGAAGAAACATTTACAACCAGTAAAGTGTATTTTTTATTAGTGCTGATTTTTTTTTTCATTATCCGTCTATAAAATGGCAGAAAATGGTAGTTTGTAGCTCTGGATTACAATTTCTACAAGTCCAAGCTGATGACCTCCAACATTTTGTCCCAAAACTTTATCAAAACACAGAAAATATTCACATTTGAGAAGCTGGAATCAGAGAATTTGGAAAGTTTCTTCTTTAATAAACGACTAAAAAGCAACTTATAATCAAAATAGTTTGTTATTAATCATCTGTCGATCTGCAGCTCTACTTTTTTCCTTATAAAACTGCACAAGTTTCAACTAACACTTATTTTCATTATTGGCTTCAGCTGCTGACTATTTTCCTCAATCAATCAATTACTTATTTGGTCTTTAATACTTTAAAAGATACTAAAAAAATGTCCATCACAGTCTCCAGGGTCACAATGATCCGTCTTCATTTGTCTTGTTTTGTTTAAACGACAGTCCAAAAGTAAAAGATAATACATTTACTACCATTTCAGACAAAAGAGAGAAACTAGAACCATTAAATCTTTGAGGTTAAGTTACCAGAATAACTACATAAACTATAAACCAATTATCAGAATAGTGTCAGATTCATTTCCTAATCATGTCAACTCTGTACACAGTTGTCATTTACTGCCTCCACAATACAAATTCTTCCTCTTTCCTCTCCGTGTTTGAGGTGGTCGACCACACTGAGGCCCTTTGGGAAAACTAGATTCCAGCTCCGTGGTGGCCTCTTAGAGACTCTGAGCTCCATCACCGTCACATCTCCAACAGTGAGTCACTTTAATCCCAAACACATGACGGCTGAGGAGAGACCAGCTGGCCTCATCTCCCCTCAAAAATTCCCCAGAGCTCCACTCGAGATTCCTGAGAACTTCCAAGTAAATAATAAAAAAGGTGAAAAGCTACTTTCATTTTCACTTAGTGTTGTTTTTGGCAGAGAGGAGAGGAGAGGAGTAAACAGGGCAATTAGGCCGGACTTTAAACTCTCTCTCTTTTTCCTCTAATGTCAGCACTTAAGCAGAAGAACAGCACGTAGAGAGTTTAGAGAAGTTGTTTCAGATATCCAGTCTCACTCTGGTCAGCTATTAACTACAGAGCACATTTACTGTACTGTTTAAACACTCCTCTAACCTACATGACCCCGCTACATGTATACTGTTATTCTGTTATTCTGCAGACACAGGTCTAGAGCTGGGTATTGCTTAACCCCTCACATACTGTTTATATTCTGACTCATAATTAGTCTCTACACCAATTCACATTCAGAAATTCCCCCATCAGTCATACTTATGTAAAATAGGTCACTACTTTATGGTCTTTTATAGAATATGATGAATACACCAACATGTTTTTATTGTTGTAATAAACAGGCCAAACTTGTGAATTTGGTTATATAAAAATGTGGATCAGCTGCACAAAAAAGTAAAGATTATGCATTTTATTTCCATTTTTGTAAACTGTGGGTCACATTAGGAAAAGTCCAGCTAAAAGAAATGTGTTCAGGGTGTTTTTACAGCTCTCAAATGTAAAAATATGGGTCAAATGTGACACTGAACGACACCAGTGCCAATCCAAGTACCCTTAAAGTGCTGCCTATATCAACTGAGTACTTCATTCAATACCTAACGTGAATAGAAGCATTACATGATATTAATACTTATTTAATACAAAATGCTCAAAATCAGTAGAAAGTCAAATACTCATATTTTCTAGCTTTGGGATCAAAAAGGATCAGTTGTATGTTTGATGGGAGATGTTTCGATACTACTTGGTGTTGATTTATTTCGGTCGATGCCTTAAAAAGATAGAGTACCGATACTCAACCCTACACGGGTCAGACAGTGAACTACAAACACACAAGTGCCACAGATTCATTCAGGCTCCTCAGATACGAAATAATCAGCACAGATCAGCGCCCACGACATGACCAGTCGTGTTATAATCATGATCATTCATGTGCTAAAACACAGAAACCAGTTTCAGAGCTCAGATAAACAGCTGCTCACCTCGAAGGCATTTAAGCCAAACTAGAATAAAAGACACTAAAAGATGCTAACTGCTGATATTTCCTCACAAATATGCAAATAAACAATCTGGTCAACTAATCTCGGCTCCTGGGTTTTATCAATAAAGTCTGTTTTTTTAAATCTATGCATGTAAAAGCAGAAAGGTAAAATGAGTCACAGGTTTAGACAGGCAAAGTAAACATGAGGTGATGTTTGTAAAAGTCAGATCGTGATGCTGTGATATGATTCATAACTCCATATTTGGTTTGTTGGTAAAACTGACGACAGCTCAGCCTTTGAAAACGGTGTAATCTGATCGTCTGTGGCTCCAGTCAGCAGGACTGCAACTATCAATTAATCAGTCTATAAAATGTTGTGAAATTGCTGTTTAAAGCATCTTTAAGCTCGAGGTGAGCTTCAAACCAACTGTTTGAAATCCAACAATAATTAGTTTAATCACGTATGAAGTTTAAGTTCAGGTGT